>NC_092046.1:34701584-35005064 GCF_003086295.3 Arachis hypogaea | reverse complement strand
TCTTCAGGTCAGACTATCCGACCTCTTCCCAAAAGAGCTTGGCCAAATCGACAGAAAAGCCCGAAAAATGGGCCCAACTCAAGGAATACGACCCAGATCCAAAGGCAGTCCAAGCCTATAGAGATAAGGGCGGTTCCATTGAAGATAAGCTGACCTCGCCAAAAGATAAGATAAGATAAGATAACTAACTTATCTTATCTAAAATGGTCACTCTACAACTACTATAAATACACTGGAGCACCCAGGTATAACTCATACTCTGATTCTACTAAAAACCTGCTTAATACCCGTGCTAACTTAAGCATTGGAGTCTCTTGCAGGTATCCCCCCCACCCTCCGGTGGCCAAGGATCAGCAGTGCAGCAAGTCCAACAAGTCGGGCACAACAGCTCCGGCCGCCACCAGCCAGCCGGACACGCCATCTCCGACCAGTACAGAAGATCTCATCCGAGATCAACCTCCAGTTTCAGGTAACCCCCAGAACAAATATGATGATATATTTATTGTTTAATGATAATTATTGATGAGTTATGTTTGTGGGTGTTGAGATTGGGAGGTGAATATTGATGATGATTATTTATATTGATGAATAATAAGAATTTTTGAGAATGTAAGGTGATGAGTTAATATAAAATATTTATGGTGGTTTGCAATGAAGGGTATTGATGATTATAATATTTGATGACATATATTGATAATGATTTTTTATTGTTGGTTATTGTGGTTGTTGAGGATTGTTGAGTAGTATTGGAATTGATGAGTTTTATGATGAATTTGAATTGATGAGTTTTATGATGGATTTGGTCAATGATGGATATGGTTTGATAATGGAAATTGATGAATGTGGTTGGTGGAAGCATGATTATAGTGTTATATATTTGATATCTGAGGTTGAGGATATTTAAGGGTGAGTTATGAGGTAACTTGGAGTTGGTATGGTTTTGGTTTGATTTTTGGTTGAAATATTTTGAAAATTGAGGTTTGGCAAAATTCTGCATAATCTCTTTTTTGGCAGCCGCTTCGGACGCTTTTTGGGAATGATCTAACCATTACAATTGTATGGGATTAATTTTTCTCGAATCTTTGGGATGTGTAGAAAAATCCTGAAAAATTTTGTTAAAGTTTAACGGTCGGATTAGAAGATATAAATTTTTGAAGTTTGTTACTTTGAAATTGATTTTCTGTTGCTACATAATCAAACCAACAACTTTCCAAGCCTATATCTCCCAATCCTGACCATAATTTTGAGTGGGACCAAAAGGACATTGATACTTGGACTGTTTCCTTGTTTGTGTCAAAATTTTAGACTATTATAAATTTTGTAAAAGGAGTTGTGCTCGATTTAGAAATAGAGCTCTTAGCTATTTTGACAGCAAAACTAGTTTTTGAAAGTAAACTTGTAATCAGTATAACTCTTTCTAGAAAAATGATCTATCTATGAGACGTTGACTGATTTAAATCCCTTTGAGTCTAGTTTATTTCTGGAAAATTTAAGATTCATAAAATGAAAATATGATTTTTGGTGGATTTTCTAAGAACAGGGTAGCTTGCTGTCTTGGTGCAGAGATTTCAAACTTAAAATCAGTTTTTGCAAGAGAAATAGTTTTTCTTTTTATTTTTATTCAACTAAACTATTTCAACTGAGTTTGAATCTATAGAATACTTCCGTTTTGAGTCTAGAGACGGAGAATTAGGCTTGTAAACTTCTGTGACACCTAATTTAAGACTCTTTGGATTGTTTCTGGGTATCAAAACATGGGAAATGTTCTAGTAGGTTTTATTTGGGTTTTATTATGAAAAGTTAGAAAATGGAGGCTTAGGTTTCTGGTGTATTGAGGATGAGTTTGGTTGAGGGAGAAGGAAGAGTAGTGAACTTGGTAAGTACTGACAGTGAAATTGAAAAAGTGACGGACTAATGAATTCGGAAAGGAATTAATAATTGATGATGGTTATTATGAGCTTGATGAGTATGGAAGGAAAGTGTGCAGGGCCTATATCCCTGGCGTAGCAGGTTTCTCTGCTGCATGAGTAGATGTCGTTGAAAGTGATTTGAGATGAGAAATGGTGATGTCTGGTGATGATTTGAGGATGAAGTTATTAGATTGTTGATAGTGAGCGGAGCCTTTATCTCCGACGTGGCAGATTGTTCTGCTGCATGACCAGTTGTTTTTGAAAGTGTGCGGGGTCTATATCTCCGGTGTAGCAGATGTTTCTGTCGCATGACTAGTAATGTTGAGAGTGTGCGGGGCCTATATCCCCAGCATGGCAGATTGTTCTGCTGCATGATTTGTTATGGTTATTTTCCTTCTCTACTGCATGAAGTGTGCGGTGCCTATATCCCTGGCGTAGTAGACTCCCTACTACATGAGTGTGCAGGGCACTATATCCCTGGCGTAGCAGAAGGGCTGCTGCATGAGTGTGCAGGGCACTATATCCCTGGCGTAGCTGAAGAGGCAACATCCGGGAGGATGTGTCGGGTTGGCATTTATGGACCGACAAGTGATATCACGAGCCAATAGGATAGACATTCATCATATGCATTTCGTATGTGCTTGTTTGCTTTGATTACTTGGATTTGACTAATTGTATAATATGCCTACTTGCTTCTTGAATTACTTGCTATATATGAATATTACCTATGTATTACTTGCTTGCATTAATTGTGTTTGTCTGGTGTTGAGGAGGTTAGGTAGGCGGTGGCGATGGGATCGCACGGAGGTTAGGGTGGTAAAGGCTATGGGATACAGCGGTGTGGTTAGTATTAGTTAGAATTTCTCTGAGTTTAGATAACCCGGTTTATGATTTAAGTTTTTTATCTATTTATTTTATTTCGTTAAGCTTAAATATCTGTATGTGATGTGAAGTTCTAGGATTGTCTTTGGCGTCCCGTAGCTTTACATCTTACATCATTGGACACTGTTACCATACTAAGAACCAGAACCTCCGGTTCTCATTCCATACTTTGTTGTTGTTTTTCAGATACAGGTTGTAATCTACTTCGGTGAGATTGCGGATATGGTGACAGAGCAGAGTATGGTTCGTTCCTTGTTTATTTCTGTTTTACTTTCGTCATAGTATTCTCTCACCTTTTTTATATTTATCTTTATGGCCTTAGAGGCTTATTTGAGAGATAGGTTGTATAAGTTGTTTTAATTCTAAAACTCTATATCTGTCTATTTGTAACTAGTTGGCTTAAACTCCGCAAGCTGTGGCTAGTTCTCTATGAATATTGTACTCTTATATATATATATATATATATATATATATATATATATATATATATATATATATATATATATATATGTTCTATTCTTTTGCATTTCTACCTTGTGTCTTGTACGTTAGCTTCGTGTGAACGTTTTGCGCTTTTGTAATCGTGTTTTTGAGCTTAATCCTTCATCAAGCTTCTAGAATATATTATTTTCTTCTATATAAATATGTATAAGCTTTAGAGTTGTCGTAACCTCTGATTAACCACTGCTTTACGGCTAAAGGTAAGGCTTAGGGTAATTAGGGTGTTACATTTAGTGGTATCAGAGCGGTTCGTCCTTGTGAGCCTAAGGGATGGACCGATTGTGCTTCATTGCGTACTTTGGGTTGTCTTTTCTTTTCATGCTATTTAGGATATCTATGCATAGCATGCTTGTTTGTGAGTGCCTTTTTGGGATAATTGAAGCGCTAGACTTTTGATATTGAGACTGATCACCTTGATATCGACTATTTGGTGTGGAAAGGAAACACGAATGGCAACTCACGGATGAGGTCAATCACGTTAACGGAGAGGTAGTGAGGATGGCTAACCTATCTTATGCGTTACGAGCTCAACATGTTCCAGAAGACCAGTTCGTGGAGTTGCGGCATATCGGCTGATGGGTGCGGCTTAACACTAGTGGCAACAGAAGTAACGATTGATGCTTTTGCGGGTTTTAATTAAGATTTTTGATTTCTAAACTGTATGGTTTAGATTCTTGTTGAAAAATTTTTAAAGCTTAGAATGATTTTGAAAATTTGGTTTGGAACTTGGCTTAAATGATTTAGTTTTGAAAGTAAGTCAGAATTTTTGATTTGATGATATGATTTAAAAGAAAAAGTGAGTTTTAAGATTTTCTTGATTTGTGATTTTGGTTTATAATTTATCTTATCAACAAGGGATTCAACTGAAATTAGGATTTAAGGATTTTAAATGAATTTAAGAAAATAATGCTTCCAAGTAATTAATTTAAGAGTAAATGATTTTTGAGTCTTTTGAAAAGGGTTTAATATTGATCTTGTTTTGAATGTTTTGGAAAATTGTTACAAAGATCGGTATTTGTTTTAAGGAAAATTTCGTATTCTTAATGATGATAATCAGAGTGACGCAGCGGAAAGCGAGAAGGGACATCGACACAGTAGGGCGCTTCGAGGAGGATATATCGTGTGATTCAATTTTCGAGGGCGAAAATATTTTTAAGGAGGGGATCGAGGATGTAAGAACCGGGGTTTTTCACGCAAAACTATTTTAAAAAAAATAATAATCTTAAGTGCCCGAGATGGATTCAAAATTTAGAAGTTTTATTTTGAAAATATAAATGTGAAATTCGATCTTAGTGAATTTTTCTGAGTTGGAAAATGTATCTTTTTCGAAAAGTTTTTGTAAAAATGCGTACTGGCACTTAAGCTGGCAGTACCGGCTCTAGTCGGTCCAGTACTGCGTGTTTTGGAAAAATAAGATTTTGAAAAATCATTTATCGTTTTGGAAAGGACAAAAATAATTTAGAATTGAAAATCGAGCATTAATCTTAAAGGTTTTGGCCCAAAGTGGGCCAAACGGGCTAAAAACGCTAACGGATTGGACGGGACCCAAGATCCAACATATATAAGCTCACTTAATGAGCTTTTCATCCCATTTCTTCCCCAAAAAAAGAGGGGCGCGGTTTTGAGAGAAGACAGGAAGAAGGGAGTGGTTACTATTCACCTCCACCTTACGGAAGCCATAACTTTTGATCCGGAGCTCTGATTGACGAGCCATTTGTGGCCACGCGAAGCTGTTGTCGAGCTCTACGTTTTTATCTAAGAAAATCTGGTAAGATCCCTCTCTTCACATCCCAGTTTTGTACCCTAGATTTCTGTATTTTTGAGGTTGTGGTTTTGAGTAGATTTTGTGGTTTTGTTTGTTTAGGTGACCTCTAGTAGCGGATAATTGTTGGATTTTACTCCTACTCTCATTGGATAAGGTAAGGTTCTACTAAATCTTTGTGTTAAGTTGTTTTGTGTATCTTAGGTTTTGATTTGGTATATATATATATATGATGTTAGATTGAGTTTTGGGTGTTTGTTGGAGTTGGTTGAGGCTTTGGATCAAGCTTGGTGGCTCCGTTTTGGTGTTTGGTGCATTTGGAAACCGGCCAAGGTATGATTTCGGTTTCCTTTATGTAATATGTAATGTTTCTGGACACTTAGGCTAGTTGACCCTAAGATAGGTTGAATGGTGTGATTGTATGGCTAATGGTTCATAAATGTATGCTTGATGATGATTTGGGTGTTGTATGAATGGATTTGAATATGATGATACATTTATTATTTGATGATGATTATTGATGAGTTATGTTGGTGGGTGTTGAGATTGGGAGGTGAATATTGATGATGATTATTTATATTGATGAATAATGAGAATTTTTGAGAATGTAAGGTGATGAGTTAATGTAAAATATTTATGGTGGTTTCGAATGAAGGGTATGGATGATTATAATATTTGATGACATATATTGATAATGATTTTTTATTGTTGGTTATTGTGGTTGTTGAGGATTGTTGAGTAGTATTGGAATTGATGAGTTTTATGATGGATTTGGTCAATGATGGATATGGTTTGATAATGGAAATTGGTGGAAGCATGATTATAGTGTTATATATTTGATATCTGAGGTTGAGGATATTGAAGGGTGAATTATGAGGTAACTTGGAGTTGGTATGGTTTTGGTTTGATTTTTGGTTGAAATATTTTGAAAGTTGAGCTTTGGCAAAATTCTGCATAATCTATTTTCTGGCAGCAGCTTCGGACGCTTTTTGGGAATGATCTAACCATCACGATTACATGGGATTAATTTTTCTCGAATCCTTGTGATGTGTAGAAAAATCCTGGAAAATTTTGTTAAATTTTAACTGTTGGATTAGGAGATATAAATTTTTGAAGTTTTTTACTTTAAAATTGATTTTCTGCTGCTACATAATCAAACCAACAACTTTCCAAGCCTATATCTCCTAATCCTGACCATAATTTTGAGTGGGAAAAAAAAGACATTGAGACTTGGACTGTTTTCTTGTTTGTATCAAAATTTTATACTATTATAAATTTTGTAGAAGGAGTTGTGCTCGTTTTAAAAATAGAACTCTTAGCTATTTTGACAGCAAAACTAGTTTTTGAAAGTAAAATTGTAATCAGTATAACTCTTTCCAGAAAAATGATCTATCTATGAGACTTTGACTGATTTAAATCCCTTTGAGTCTAGTTTATTTCTGGAAAATTTAAGATTCATCAAATGAAAATATGATTTTTGGTGGATTTTCTAAGAACAGGGTAGCTTGATGTCTTGGTGCAGAGATTTCAAACTTAAAATCAGTTTTTGCAAGAGAAATAGTTTTCCTTTTTATTTTTATTCAACTAAACTATTTCAACTGGATTTGAATCTATAGAATACTTCCGTTTTGAGTCTAGAGACGGAGAATTAGGCTTGTGAACTTCTGCGACACCTAATTTAAGACTCTTTGGATTGTTTCTGGGTATCAAAACATGGGAAATGTTCTAGTAGGTTTTATTTGGGTTTTATTATGAAAAGTTAGAAAAAGGAGGCTTAGGTTTCTGGTGTATTGAGGATGAGTTTGGTTGAGGGAGAAGGAAGAGTAGTGAACTTGGTGAGTACTGACAGTGAAATTGAAAAAGTGACGGACTAATGAATTCGGAAAGGAATTAATAATTGATGATGGTTATTATGAGCTTGATGAGTATGGAAGGAAAGTGTGCAGGGCCTATATCCCTGGCGTAGCAGGTTTCTCTGCTGCATGAGTAGATGTCGTTGAAAGTGATTTGAGATGAGAAATGGTGATGTCTGGTGATGATTTGAGGATGAAGTTATTGGATTGTTGATAGTTTGCGGAGCCTATATCTCCGACGTGGTAGATTGTTCTGCTGCATGACCAGTTGTTGTTGAAAGTGTGCGGAGCCTATATCTCCGGCGTGGTAGATGTTTCTATCGCATGACTAGTAATGTTGAGAGTGTGCGGGCCTATATCCCCGGCGTGACAGATTATTCTGCTGCATGATTTGTTATGGTTATTTTCCTTCTCTGCTACATGAAGTGTGCGGAGCCTATATCCCTGGTGTAGTAGACTCCCTACTACATGAGTGTGTGATGAGCGGATAATTTATACGCTTTTTGGCATTAATTTTAGTATGTTTTTAGTAGGATCTAGTTACTTTTAGGGATGTTTTCATTAGTTTTTATGTTAAATTCACATTTCTGGACTTTACTATGAGTTTGTGTGTTTTTCTGTGATTTCAGGTATTTTCTGGCTGAAATTGAGGGACTTGAGCAGAAATCAGATTCAGAGGTTGAAGAAGGACTGCTGATGCTGTTGGATTCTGACCTCCCTGCACTCAAAGTAGATTTTCTGGAGCTACAGAACTCTGAATGGCGCGCTTCCAATTGCGTTGGAAAGTAGACATCCAGGGATTTCCAGCAATATATAATAGTCCATACTTTGGCCAAGAATAGATGACGTAAACTGGCGTTCAACGCCAGCCTTCTACCCAAATCTGGCGTCCAGCGCCAGAAAAGCATCCAAAGCCAGAGTTGAACGCCCAAACTGGCACAGAAACTGGCGTTCAACTCCACAAATGTCCTCTGCACGTGCTACACTTAAGCTCAGCCCAAACAGACACCAAGTGGGCCCCGGAAGTGGATTTATGCATCAATTACTTACTCATGTAAACCCTAGTGACTAGTTTATTATAAATAGGACCTTTTACTAGTCTTTTTTTGACCATCTTTGGTCTCAGTTTTAATTCATTGTTCATCTTAGGAGACTATTGATCACGTCTTAGGGGGCTGGGCATCTCGGCCATGCCTAGACCTTCACTTATGTATTTTCATACAGTAGAGTTTCTACACTCCATAGATTAAGGTGTGGAGCTCTGCTGTTCTTCAAAGATTAATGCAAAATACTACTGTTTTCTATTCAATTCTTCTTATTTCATTTCTAAGATATCCATTCGCACCCAAGAACGTGATGAAGGTGATGATTATCTGTGACGCTCATCACCATCTCCCCTACGAACACGTGTCTGACAAACACCTCCGTTCCATATGAAATAAAGCTAGAATGAATATCTCTTAGATCTCCTAACCAGAATCTTCGTGGCGTAAGCTAGAATGATGGCGGCATTCAAGAGAATCCGGAAGGTCTAAACCTTGTCTGTAGTATTCTGAGTAGGATTCAATGATTGAATGACTGTGACGAGCTTCAAACTCGCGATTGTTGGGCGTTAGTGACAGACGCAAAAGGAGGGTGAATCCTATTCCAGCATGATCGAGAACCGACAGATGAATAGCCGTGCCGTGACAGGGTGCGTGAG
Source organism: Arachis hypogaea (assembly GCF_003086295.3). Lineage (NCBI taxonomy): Eukaryota > Viridiplantae > Streptophyta > Magnoliopsida > Fabales > Fabaceae > Arachis > Arachis hypogaea. The sequence goes on along the minus strand of NC_092046.1, from coordinate 34,996,454 downwards.
CATATTATTCACTGAGAGGAGGGGATGTAGCCACTGACAACGGTGATGCCCTTGCATAAAGCCAGCCATGGAAAGGAGTAAGACTGATTGGATGAAGATAGCAGGAAAGCAGAGGTTCAGAGGAACGAAAAGCATCTCCATTCGCTTATCTGAAATTCCTTCTTATGATTTACATAAGTATCTCTATCCCTATTTTATTATTCATTATTCGAAAACACCATTATCAATTTATATCTGCCTGACTGAGATTTACAAGGTGACCATAGCTTGCTTCATACCAACAATCTCCGTGGGATTCGACCCTTACTCACGTAAGGTATTACTTGGACGACCCAGTGCACTTGCTGGTTAGTTGTATCGAAGTTGTGACAATTATGAATTAAGATCAAAGCACCAAGCTTTGGAGCCATTACCAGGGATTGTTCGAGCCTGGACATCACAATTTCGTGCACCAAGTTTTTGGCGCCGTTGCCGGGGATTGTTCGAGTTTGGACAACTGACGGTTCATCTTGTTGCTCAGATTAGGTAATTTTCTTTTTGTTTTGTTTTCAAAAATTTTTCAAAAATCTTTCAAAATTTTCTCCTTTGTTTTCGAAAAAAAAAATTTAATTAAAAATGTTTTCAAAAATAAATTATTCTATGGCTTCAAAATTTTTAAGAATGAATTCTAGTGTTTCATGAAGCATGTTGAAACCTTGCTGGCTGTAAAGCCATGTCTAAATTCATTTGGACTGAGGCTTGCAATTTGTTATCAAGAGCAATTTAGTTGTTGCTCATCTACCTGCTGTTGATCCATGATCACCTGCTGAAGCTTGGCTGGCCATTGGCCATGTCTAGTGTTTTGGACTGGAGCTTTCTTTGAAAGCTTGGCTGGCTAGTGAGCCATGTCTAATTCCTGGACTGAAGCTTTAGACTAACATGGCAAGATTCCTGGAATTCATATTAAAAATTTTGGAATCCTTATTTTTCCTTTTAATTTTCAAAAAATATAAAATAAAAATCCAAAAAAATCTGAAAATCATAAAAGTCAAAAATATTTTCTGTTTCTTGTTTGAGTCTTGAGTCATATCATAAGTTTGGTGTCAATTGTATATGCATCTTGCATTTTTCGAAAATTTCATGCATTCATAGTGTTCTTCATGATCTTCAAGTTGTTCTTGGTAAGTCTTCTTGTTTGATCTTGATGATTTTTTGTTTTGTGTCTTTTCATGTTTATCATATGCATTCTTGAATTCTTAGTGTCTAAGCATTAAAGAATTCTAAGTTTGGTGTCTTACATGTTTTTCTTTGCATTAAAAATTTTTAAATTGTGTCTATGATGTTCATCTTGACATTCATAGTTTTCTTGGTGTTCATCTTGACATTCATAGCATTCTTGCATGCATTCATTGTTTTGATCTAAAAATTTCATGCATTGCATATTTTTCTTGTTATTCTCTCTCATCATAAAAATTCAAAAAAATATCTTTCCCTTTTTTTTCTCTCATCAAATTCAAAAATTTGGATTGACTTTTTCAAAAATTTTTAAAAATCAAGTTGTTGCCAATGAGTCAAATCAAATTTTCAATTTGAAAATCTTATCTTTTTCAAAATCTTTTTCAAAAATCAAATCTTTTTCAAAATTCTTAGTTATTTTCGAAAATTTCAAAAATATTTTTCAAAAATCTTTTTCTTATTTTTATACCAAATTTTCGAAAATCACATAATCAATTAATGTTTTGATTCAAAAATTTGAAGTTTGTTACTTGCTTGTTAAGAAAGATTCAAACTTTAAGTTCTAGAATCATATCTTGTAATTTCTTATGAATCAAGTCATTAATTGAGATTTTAAAAATCAAATCTTTTTCAAAAACTAATTTCTATCATATCTTTTCAAAAATATCTTCTTATAATATCTTTTCAAAATATCTTTTCTAACTTCCTAACTTCTTATCTTTTCAAAATTTGTTTCAACTAACTAACTAACTTTTTGTTTGTTTCTTAACTTTTTCAAAACCACCTAACTAACTCTCTCTCTCTAATTTTCGAAAATATCTCCCCTCTTTTTCAAAAATTTCTTTTTAATTAACTAATTATTTTTATTTTTTATTTTTAATTTCAAAAATTTTCGAAAAAAAAATACTAACAATTTTCAAAGACCATTTTCAAAAATCACTAACTCCTTTTCAAAAATTTTCGAAAATTCCCTCCCCCATCTCATTCTATTTATTCATTCATATCCTAACATCTCATCTCACATCTCTTCCATTAGTACAGTTGTGTTTCTTCCTTTACATCACATTCTTTATCTCCCCCTTTTCTTCCACTCACACAGGAATCCCTATACTGTGGTATAAAGGATCTCCATTATTATTATTATTATTATTATTCTGTGCCTTCTTCTTTGTCATATGAGCAGGAGCAAGGATAAGAACATTCTTGTGGAAGTAGATCCAGAACCTGAAAGGACTCTGAAGAGAAAATTAAGAGAAGCTAAAATACAACAATCCAGAGATAACCTTTCAGAAATTTTCGAACAGGAAAAGGAGATGGCAGCCGAAAATAATAATAATGTAAGGAAGATGCTTGGTGACTTTACTGCACCTAATTCCAATTTACATGGAAGAAGCATCTCCATTCCTGCCATTGGAGCAAACAATTTTGAGCTGAAACCTCAATTAGTTTCTCTGATGCAGCAGAACTGCAAGTTTCATGGACTTCCATCTGAAGATCCTTTTCAGTTCTTAACTGAATTCTTGCAGATATGTGATACTGTTAAGACTAATGGAGTAAATCCTGAAGTCTACAGGCTCATGCTTTTCCCTTTTGCTGTAAGAGACAGAGCTAGATTATGGTTGGATTCTCAACCCAAAGACAGCCTGAACTCTTGGGATAAGCTGGTCACGGCTTTCTTAGCCAAGTACTTTCCTCCTCAAAAGCTGAGCAAGCTTAGAGCTGATGTTCAAACCTTCAGACAGAAAGAAGGTGAATCTCTCTATGAAGCTTGGGAAAGATACAAACAGTTGACCAAAAAGTGTCCTTCTGACATGCTTTCAGAATGGACCATCCTGGATATATTCTATGATGGTCTGTCTGAGTTATCTAAGATGTCATTGGATACTTCTGCAGGTGGATCCATTCACCTAAAGAAAACGCCTGCAGAAGCTCAAGAACTCATTGACATGGTTGCTAATAACCAGTTCATGTACACTTCTGAAAGGAATCCTGTGAGTAATGGGATGCCTATGAAGAAGGGAGTTCTTGAGGTTGATACTCTGAATGCCATATTGGCTCAGAATAAAATATTGACTCAACAAGTCAATATGATCTCTCAGAGTCTGCATGGAATGCAAGCTGCATCCAACAGTACTCAAGAGGCTTCTCATGAAGAAGAAGCTTATGATCCTAAGAACCCTGCAATAGCAGAGGTAAATTACTTAGGTGAACCTTATGGAAACACCTATAACTCAACATGGAGAAATCATCCAAATTTCTCATGGAAGGATCAAAAGCCCCAACAAGGCTTTAATAATGGTGGAAGAAACAGGTTTAGCAATAGCAGACCTTTTCCATCATCCACTCAGCAACAGACAGAGAACTCTGAACAAAATGCTTCTAATTTAGCAAATCTAATCTCTGATCTATCTAAGGCCACTGTAAGTTTCATGAATGAAACAAGGTCTTCCATTAGAAATTTGGAAGCACAAGTGGGCCAGCTGAGTAAAAGGATCACTGAAATCCCTCCTAGTACTCTCCCAAGTAATACAGAAGAGAACCCAAAAGGAGAGTGCAAGGCCATTGACATAAGTGCCCTGGCCGAACCTGTGAGGAGAGGAGAGGACGTGAATCCCAAGGAGGAAGACCTCCCGGGACGTCCAGTGACCAATAAGGAGCTTCCCTCTGAGGAACCAAAGGACTCTGAGGCTCATCAAGAGACCATAGAGATTCCATTGAACCTCTTTATGCCCTTCATGAGCTCTGATGATTATTCCTCTTCTGAAGAGAATGAGGATGTTACTGAAGAGCAAACTGCCAAGTTTCTTGGTGCAATCATGAAGCTGAATGCCAAATTGTTTGGCATTGATGCTTGGGAAGTTGAACCTCCCTTGTTCATCAATGAACTAAGTGATCTGGATCAACTGACATTGCCTCAGAAGAGACAGGATCCTGGAAAGTTCATATTACCTTGTACCATAGGCACCATGATCTTTAAAGCTCTGTGTGACCTTGGTTCAGGTATAAACCTCATGCCCCTCTCTGTAATAGAGAAACTGGGAATCTATGGGGTGCAAGCTGCTAAAATCTCATTAGAGATGGTAGACAGCTCAAGAAAACAGGCTTATGGACAAGTAGAGGACGTGTTAGTAAAGGTTGAAGGCCTTTACATCCCTACTGATTTCATAGTCCTGGATACTGGAAAGGAAGAGGATGAATCCATCATCCTAGGAAGACCTTTCCTGGCCACAGCAAGAGCTGTGATTGATGTTGACAGAGGTGAAATATTCCTTCAATGGAATGATTACTCCCTTGTGTTTAAAACTCAAGGATCTCCCTCTGCAACCATGGAGAGGAAGCAGAAAAAGCTTCTCTCCAAGCAGAGTCAACCAGAGCCCCCACAGTCAAACTCTAAGTTTGGTGTTGGGAGGCCACAACCAAACTCTAAGTTTGGTGTTGAACTCCCATATCCAAACTCTAAGTTTGGTGTTGGAGAGTCTCAACAAAGCTCTGCACATCTGTGAGGCTCCATGAGAGCTCACTGTCAAGCTACTGACATTAAAGAAGCGCTTGTTGGACCCAATGTTTATCTAATTCTTATTTTTATTGTTTTTCATGTTTTATTAGGTTCATGATCATGTGGAGTCACAAAATAAATATAAAAATTGAAAACGGAATCAAAAACAGCAGAAGAAAAATCACACCCTGGAGGAGCATCTGTCTGGCGTTCAGCGCCAGAACAGAGCATGGTTCTGGCGCTGAACGCCCAAAATGGGCAGCTTCTGGGCGCTGAACGCCAGAACAGGCATGGTTCTGGCGTTCAACGCCAGAAATGGCACACAAATGGGCGTTGAACGCCCAAAATGGCCACCAACCTGGCGCTGAACGCCCAGAGTTGGGAACAAAGGCATTCTTACATGCCTAATGGGTGCAGGGATGTAAATGCCTTGACACCTCAGGATCTGTGGACCCCACAGGATCCACTCAGGATCTGTGGACCCCACAGGATCCCCACCTACCTCCACTCACTTCTTATCACCACTCACATCCATCAACTCTTCCCCATAAACCTACCTCATAAACTCCACCTACCTTCAAAATTCAAAACCAATTTCCCACCCAAACCCACCCATATGGCCGAACCTTAACCCCCCCTCCGTTCCCTATATAAAGACCTCCATTCTTCACCAAATTCACACAACACACCCCTCTACACTCTCCTTGGCCGAAACCACATCTCCCTCTCCCTCTCCATATTTCTTCTTCTTCTTCTTCTATTCTTTTGTCTATTGCTCGAGGGCGAGCAATATTCTAAGTTTGGTGTGGTAAAAGCATAGCTTTTTTGTTTTTCCATTACCATTGATGGCACCTAAGACCGGAGAATCCTCTAAAAGAGGGAAAGGGAAGATAAAAGCTTCCACATCCGAGTCATGGGAGATGGAAAGGTTCATCTCCAAAGCCCATCAAGACCACTTCTATGATGTTGTGGCCAAGAAGAAGGTGATCCCTGAGGTCCCTTTTAAACTCAAAAGAAATGAGTATCCGGAGATCCGACATGAAATTCAAAGAAGAGGTTGGGAAGTTCTAACAAATCCCATCCAACAAGTCGGCATCCTAATGGTTCAAGAGTTCTATGCCAATGCATGGATCACCAAGAACCATGATCAAAGTAAGAACCCGGATCCAAAGAACTATGTTACAATGGTTCGGGGGAAATACTTAGATTTTAGTCCGGAGAATGTGAGGTTGGCGTTCAACTTGCCATACATGGAAGAGAACGCACGCCCCTACACAAGGAGAGTCAACTTTGATCAAAGGTTGGACCAAGTCCTTATGGACATATGTGTAGAAGGAGCTCAATGGAAGATTGACTCCAAAGGCAAGCCGGTTCAACTAAGAAGATTGGACCTCAAGCCTATAGCTAGAGGATGGTTGGAGTTTATTCAATGCTCAATCATCCCCACTAGCAACCGGTCTGAAGTTACTATAGACCGGGCCATCATGATCCATAGCATCATGATTGGAGAAGAGGTGGAAGTTCATGAGATTATACCTCAAGAACTCTACAAGGTGGCTGACAAGTCCTCCACTATGGCAAGGTTAGCCTTCCCTCACCTCATTTGCCACCTATGCAATTCAGCTGGGATTGACATAGAGGGAGATATCCTCATTAAAGAGGACAAGCCCATCACTAAGAAAAAGATGGAGCAAGCAAGAGAGCCCACTCATGGAGCTCAAGAGGCGTATGAAGCTCATCACCATGAGATTCCGGAAATGCCTCAAATGCACTTTCCTCCACAAAACTATTGGGAGCACATCAACACCTCCCTAGAAGAATTGAGTTCCAATATGGGACAACTAAGGGTGGAACATCAAGAGCACTCCATCATGCTGCATGAAATAAGAGAAGATCAAAAAGCAATGAGGGAGGAGCAACAAAGACAAGGAAGAGACATAGAAGAGCTCAAGGACATCATTGGTTCCTCAAGAAGGAAACGCCACCATCACTAAGGTGGATTCATTCCTTGTTCTTCTTTCTTCTGTTTTTTTCGTTTTCTATGTTATGTGCTTATCTATGTTTGTGTCTTCATTACATGATCATTAGTAGTTAGTAACTATGTCTTAAAGTTATGAATGTCCTATGAATCCATCACCTCTCTTAAATGAAAAATGTTTTAATTCAAAAGAACAAGAAGTACATGAGTTTTGAATTTATCCTTGAACTTAGCTTAATTATATTGATGTGGTGACAATGCTTCTTGTTTTCTGAATGTATGCTTGAATAGTGCATATGTCTTTTGAAGTTGTTGTTTAAGAATGTTAAATATGTTGGCTCTTGAAAGAATGATGACTAGGAGACATGTTATTTGATAATCTGAAAAATCATAAAAATGATTCTTGAAGCAAGAAAAAGCAGCAAAGAACAAAGCTTGCAGAAAAAAAAAAAAAAGAAGAGGCGAAAAAAAAATAGAAAAAAAAATATAGAAAGAAAAAGAAAAAGCAAGCAGAAAAAGCCAATAACCCTTAAAACCAAAAGGCAAGGGCAAATAAAAAGGATCCCAAGGCTTTGAGCATCAGTGGATAGGAGGGCCTAAAGGAATAAAATCCTGGTCTAAGCGGCTAAACCAAGCTGTCCCTAACCATGTGCTTGTGGCGTGTAGGTGTCAAGTGAAAACTTGAGACTGAGCGGTTAAAGTCAAGGTCCAAAGCAAACAAAGAGTGTGCTTAAGAACCCTAGACACCTCTAATTAGGGACTTTAGCAAAGCTGAGTCACAATCTGAAAAGGTTCACCCAATTATGTGTCTGTGGCATTTATGTATCCGGTAGTAATACTGGAAAACAAAGTGCTTAGGGCCACGGCCAAGACTCATAAAGAAGCTGTGTTCAATAATCATCATACTGAACTAGGAGAATCAATAACACTATTCGAAATCTGAAGTTCCTATAGATGCCAATCATTCTGAACCTCAATGGATAAAGTGAGATGCCAAAACTATTCAAGAGGCAAAAAGCTATAAGTCCCGCTCATATGATTGAAGCTATGTTTCATTGATAGTTTGGAATTTATAGTATATTCTCTTCTTTTTATCCTACTTGATTTTCAGTTGCTTGGGGACAAGCAACAATTTAAGTTTGGTGTTGTGATGAGCGGATAATTTATACGCTTTTTGGCATTAATTTTAGTATGTTTTTAGTAGGATCTAGTTACTTTTAGGGATGTTTTCATTAGTTTTTATGTTAAATTCACATTTCTGGACTTTACTATGAGTTTGTGTGTTTTTCTGTGATTTCAGGTATTTTCTGGCTGAAATTGAGGGACTTGAGCAGAAATCAGATTCAGAGGTTGAAGAAGGACTGCTGATGCTGTTGGATTCTGACCTCCCTGCACTCAAAGTAGATTTTCTGGAGCTACAGAACTCGGAATGGCGCGCTTCTAATTGCGTTGGAAAGTAGACATCCAGGGCTTTCCAGCAATATATAATAGTCCATACTTTGGCCAAGAATAGATGACGTAAACTGGTGTTCAACGCCAGCCTTCTACCCAAATCTGGCGTCAAGCGCCAGAAAAGGATCCAAAGCCAGAGTTGAACGCCCAAACTGGCACAGAAACTGGCGTTCAACTCCACAAATGGCCTCTGCACGTGCTACACTTAAGCTCAGCCCAAACACACACCAAGTGGGCCGCGGAAGTGGATTTATGCATCAATTACTTACTCATGTAAACCCTAGTGACTAGTTTATTATAAATAGGACCTTTTACTAGTCTTTTTTTGACCATCTTTGGTCTCAGTTTTAATTCATTGTTCATCTTAGGAGACTATTGATCACGTCTTAGGGGGCTGGCCATCTCGGCCATGCCTAGACCTTCACTTATGTATTTTCATACGTAGAGTTTCTACACTCCATAGATTAAAGTGTGGAGCTCTGCTGTTCTTCAAAGATTAATGCAAAGTACTACTGTTTTCTATTCAATTCTTCTTATTTCGTTTCTAAGATATCCATTCACACCCAAGAACGTGATGAAGGTGATGATTATGTGTGACGCTCATCACCATCTCCCCTACGAACACGTGTCTGACAAACACCTCCGTTCCATATGAAATAAAGCTAGAATGAATATCTCTTAGATCTCCTAACCAGAATCTTCGTGGCGTAAGCTAGAATGATGGCGGCATTCAAGAGAATCCGGAAGGTATAAACCTTGTCTGTGGTATTCTGAGTAGGATTCAATGGTTGAATGACTGTGACGAGCTTCAAACTCGCGATTGTTGGGCGTTAGTGACAGACGCAAAAGGAGGGTGAATCCTATTCCAGCATGATCGAAAACCGACAGATGAATAGCCGTGCCGTGACAGGGTGCGTGAGCATATTATTCACTGAGAGGAGGGGATGTAGCCACTGACAACGGTGATGCCCTTGCATAAAGCCAGCCATGGAAAGGAGTAAGACTGATTGGATGAAGATAGCAGGAAAGCAGAGGTTCAGAGGAACGAAAAGCCTCTCCATTCGCTTATCTGAAATTCCTTCCTATGATTTACATAAGTATCTCTATCCCTATTTTATTATTCATTATTCGAAAACACCATTATCAATTTATATCTGCCTGACTGAGATTTACAAGGTGACCATAGCTTGCTTCATACCAACAATCTCCGTGGGATTCGACCCTTACTCACGTAAGGTATTACTTGGACGACCCAGTGCACTTGCTGGTTAGTTGTATCGAAGTTGTGACAATTATGAATTAAGATCAAAGCACCAAGCTTTGGAGCCATTACCAGGGATTGTTCGAGCCTGGACATCACAATTTCGTGCACCAGTGTGCAGGGCACTATATCCCTGGCGTAGCAGAAGAGCTGCTGCATGAGTGTGCAGGGCACTATATCCCTGGCGTAGCAGAAGAGTTGCTGCATGAGTGTACAGGACACTATATCCCTGGCATGGCAGAAAAGGCTACATCCGGGAGGATGTATCGGGTTAGCATTTATGGACCGACAGGTGATATCACGAGCCAATAGGATAGACATTCATCATATGCATTTCGTATGTGCTTGTTTGCTTTGATTACTTGGGTTTGACTAATTGTATAATATGCCTACTTACTTCTTGAATTACTTGTTATATATGAATATTACCTATGTATTACTTGCTTGCATTAATTGTGTTTGTCTGGTGTTGAGGAGGTTAGGTAGGCGGTGGCGATGGGATCGCACGAAGGTTAGGGTGGTGAAGGCTGTGGGATACAGCGGTGTGATTAGTATTAGTTAGAATTTTCCTAAGTTTAGATAACCTGGTTTATGGTTTAAGTTTCTTATCTATTTATTTTATTTCGTTAAGCTTGAATATCTGTATGTGATGTGAAGTTCTAGGATTGTTTTTGATGTCCCGGAGCCTTACATCTTACATCATTGGGCACTGTTACCATACTGAGAACCAGAACCTCCGGTTCTCATTCCATACTTTGTTGTTGTTTTTCAGATACAGGTTGTAATCTACTTCGGTGAGATTGCGGATATGGTGACAGAGCGGAGTATGGTTCGTTCCTTGTTTATTTCTGTTTTACTTTCGTCATAGTATTCTCTCACCTTTTGTATATTTATCTTTATGGCCTTAGAGGCTTATTTGAGAGATAGGTTGTATAAGCTGTTTTAATTCTAAAACTCTGTATCTGTCTATTTGTAACTAGTCGGCTTAAACTCCGTAAGCTGCGGCTAGTTCTCTGTGAATATTGTACTCTTGTATATATATATATATATGTTCTATTCTTTTGCATTTCTACCTTGTGTCTTGTACGTTAGCTTCGTGTGAACATTTCGCGCTTTTGTAATCCTATTTTTGAGCTTAATCCTTCATCAGCCTTCTAGAATATATTATTTCCTTCTATATAAATATGTATAAGCCTTAGAGTTGTCGTAACCTCTGATTAACCTCTGATTTACGGCTAAAGGTAAGGCTTAGGGTAATTAGGGTGTTACAATTAGGACATAAAGATGATTTAGACTTGGAAGCTAAGTCATTTTGGGCCTAAAAGCAATTGAGATAGAGTAAAAAATTGGAAGCATGAGAGTGTTCTCATGCATTGATGCAGGAAGTAGAATTAAAAAGAAAAAGGAGACTTGAAACGTGGAAGTGGAAGTAGTGAAAGGGTGAAACGTGGAAGTGGAAGTGAAAGTGAAAGGATGAAACTGAAACTAATTCATTGAAATTGTAACTATAGTATTGAATAATAAAGTAATACAATATATATATATATATATATATATATATATATATATATATATATATATATATATATATATATATATATATATATATATATATATATTACCAATAGAAACTAATTAATCCCTTATATTCGTTCATAGCCCCCTCAAACTTAGTAGTGGGTTGAAGAACCACTCTAAGTTTGTCTCGAAATTTGTGAAATAGAGACGATGAGAGGGGTTTGGTGAAAATATCCCCAATCTGATCTATAGAGGCTATATGGATGACATAGAGTTGTTTTTGATTCACCATCTCTCTTAGGCAGTGAAGGTCGATTTCCATGTGTTTGCACCTAGTATGAAGGACCAGGTTAGCCGCTAATGAGCAAGCACTTTGATTATCACAATAAATAGTATGTGCTATTGATTGTGGAATTCGAAGCTCCTTTAGAAGATACTGTATATACACTAGTTCTGAATGAGATGTTGCCATGCTCCTATACTCTGCCTCAGTGCTACTATGACTAATTTGGCTTGCTTATTGCTCCTCCATGATACCAAATTGCTTCCTAAGTATACACAATAGCCAGTAATCGATTTCCTGTCCTCCAAATCCCCTGCACAGTCTGCATCTGCGAATGCAAGTAGTCTCGAGTCAGCACATTTTTGAAATTTAATACCTGCTGATACTGTACCTGCAATATATCTGAGGATGCATTTCACAGCTTTCCAGTGCTCAATTGTTGGAGAGTGCAAGTATTGAGAGACCTTGTTCACAGAGAAAGCAAGATCTGGTCTTGAAATAGTCAAATACTAAAGTGATCCAACAATCTCTCTATATAGTTTTGGATCCTGAAAATGCTCAGCACCATTTGATGTAAGCTTCAAGGCTGAGACCATAGGGGTAGCATTGATTTTGCAGTGTCCATTTTGGCTTTTTGTAACAGATCTCGAGCATCCTTTTGTTGGGAAACTAGAATGGATCCATCTGTTAAATAGGAGAATTCTAACCCAAGAAAATAACTGAGTTTTCCAAGATCTTTAAGCGGAAAGATTTTATTAAGATCAGAAATAAGTTTGTCAATTTCACCAGGGACACTTCCAGTGACAACAATATCATCTACATAGGCTAAGGGAAAGGTGGTAGATGTATTAGTGTGTTTAACAAACAATGAAATATCACTTTTGGTTCTAGTGAAACCAAATTGTAATAATGTAGCAGTCAATGTATTGAACCAAGCTCTTGGAGCTTGCTTCAATCCATAGATTGCTTTGTTCAACTTACAAACCTGTGATGCATTTCCAAATTGGTAACCCGCTGGTGGAGACATGTATACCTCTTCTTCAAGAATACCATTCAGAAAGGCATTATCAAAATCAAATTGCCTTAGTGTCTATCCACGTGATAGAGCTATAGTAATTACAATTCTCACAGTAGTAGGTCTCACAACTAGACTGTATATTTGGCTGTAATCTATGCCTTCAACCTGCAAAAAACCCTTCGCAACTAACCTGGTTTTGTACCTGATGATGTTTCCTAATAGATCTCTTTTATAGAAAATACCCATTTAGAATCAATAACAGTTTTATACTTTGGTGGTTTAACTAAATCCCAGGTGTTACATCTTACTAAAGCTTGGATTTCAGCATCCATTGTATTTTTCAAATATAAACACTGAAGAGCTTGTTTAACATTCTTTGGGGTATTGTTAATCAAATCATAAGGTTCTACTGAAGTTATAACTAATGCTTGAGGTCTATTATTTCTGGTTTTTGATCTTGTGAGCATATTGTGAGTATTAGAAGATGTAGTAGAACTAGTCTTTGTAGGATTTTCAAAAGGTAGACAGATTTCAAGACCTGAAATTGGGATGGAAGAATTCTGATCGAGGCTAGTACTAGTAGAGGTATGCTTAGTAATTTGAGTGTCAGGACAGGTAGTCGATGAGGTAGAATCTGAGATATCTGGAAGAGGTAGAGTTTGGAAAGGGTTAGAAGTCTTGGATGAAGTGTTGAATGTAAAAGCTGACAGATCTTTAACTGTATCATGGTTCACTACTAAATTTTTATTATGAAATAGAGAATTGTAAGGAAATTTAGTTTCATCAAATATCAAATGTCTTGAATAGTGAATTTTTTCATCTTTAGTCATGCACTTATAACCCCTGTAGTTACTATCATAGCTAAGAAATAAGCACTTTTCTAATTTGAAAGCAAACTTTACTTTGTTAGAAGATCTCAAATAAGGAAAGCAAGCACATCCAAATATTTTAAAGTTCTTATAATCTGGTAATTTTTCAAATAAAGTTTCAAAAGGTGATTTATTTTCTAATGCAGAACTTGGTAATCTATTGATGATATATACTGCTGATAGAAATGAGTCTTCCCAAAATAACATTGGTAATGCAGTAGTAGCCAAAAGTGACAATCCTACTTCAGTTATATGCCTATGTCTTCTCTCTACACTACCTTGTTGTTGATATGTGTAGGGGCATGAGATTCTATGCATAATACCATGTTCAATTAAAAATTGAGTGAAGGAGTGTGACATGAATTCCATACCTCTATCAGTTTGCAAAGCCTTAATCTTCAATCCTGTTTGAGTTTCCATAAACACTTTATAATTTTTCAATGCTTGTAGGGACTGAGATTTATGAGTGAGTAAAAAAATAGTTATGTATTTTGTATGAGCATCTACAAATGAGATGTAGTATCTATATCCATTTCTAGACATCATAGAAGTGGGACTCCAAATATCAACAAAAACAAGGTCTAATGGTGCTGTATAGACTGATTCAGATTTTGCAAAAGGCAACTGATGCATTTTTCCCATAGCACAATATTCACATATTTGAACAAAATTAGAATCAAATTGGGCAGGAACTCCACATGTTTTCAAGACAGAAAGTACAGTTTTTATTGAACTGTGACCTAAGCGTTTATGCCAAAGGTCAAGGGTTACATTTTTGTTGCTTTGAGCTACAAATGCTTTCTTAATAGAAGAATCTGTAATGCTATGCTTACAAGAAATAGAATTATTCAAAGAACTATGCATTAAGGATTTATTAGGCACGGGAACAAACAAATTTTGAAAGGAGTATATGCCATTTTTAGCTTTGCCTTGGAGAAGTATTTCTTGAGAGTCTTGATCATGCACAATATAATCATAAGGCCAAAATTCAAAATAGACATGGTTATCTAAAACAAATTGAGATATACTTAATAAATTCTGTGTGATTTCAGGGACATAAAGTAATTTATTTAAAAGAAACTTGATTTTACTGTCTTTATCACAAAGAATTGAGATTTCTTGAGCTAGAATTTTCATACCTTGACCATTACCTACAAATAATTGATCAGAATCTGGAGTTGAAGAGTTGGAATTCAGTAAGTTGAGTGAATCTGGTGTAACATGGTGGCTTGCTCCTGAATCTGGGTACCATACAGATTCTAGATAATTCTGAGGATTTGAGAAATAAACTCTTGGTTGATGGAACTGTGATGATGGTGGTGGTGGTTGTGTGTTAGAGTAGGAAAATATAGATTGTGGTGATTGTGAGCTATTTCCATAAGTTTGAAAGTTAGGATCGAATCTATGGAAGCAAGTTTGAACTACATGGCCTTGGCGACGACAAAGTTGACACTGAGGTCGATTACTTTGATTAAAAAACGACCTTCTTTTCCAAATCTTTCCCCTCTTCCTCTTCGAAGAATAGAACCTCTCTGAGATTGAATGGTATACGGTGATGGTGCTTGTGCCAGATTTGCCATGGGGATGCCACCTTGTGGTTTCTTGTATCTTTCCAACATATCATCATAGGCTTGAAGGAAAGACTCGACTTCAGGCACGTTGTAGGTTGATAATTTTGACATTACAGAAGTGATGAAGACAGTATACTTCTCAGGTAAACCATCAAGAATTGCTGAGATATGGTCATCTTGTTGAATTTGATATCCAATGGATTGTAGAGAATCAACAAGATCCTGGATTTGTAAGAGATAATCTGGTATCGATTCAGTTTTTTTTACTGATTTCAGTTGAGCTTTTAAGCTTTGAATTTTTGTGGCAGAGGTCTCAGCAAAATAGTCATTGAGTGCATTCCAAATTTCATAAAATTGATGACAATGAAGGATCTTGTTCTTGAAGGGTTTTGTGACTGATGCAAGAATCCACGTTGATAGAGTAAGATCATCTAATTTCCATTGTTTGAAGGCTTCAGTTTTTATTTTAGTCTTCTTGATAGCATCTTCTTTATATTGTTGTGGAATCTTGTTTTGGTACAAGTGATCTTCAAGACTTAAACTCTGAATTGTAAGCAAAGCTTGGTGTCTCTATGTATTATAATTGTTGTGATCCAACTTCTCAGAAATTGGAGAGAACGATCTCTTGGTTGAAGATTCTGATAGAGTAATTGACATTATGGAACACCAAACTGAAGAAATCAAGGAAGGGGCAAAACAAAATTGGAGCAAAAATTCAGACAAAAAAAATTGGCAAAAAAAATAAAAGATGAATCAGAATTTCATGAGAAGCAGGATCTCAGGCTCTGGATACCATAAAAGCAATTGAGATAGAGTAAGAAATTAGAAGCATGAGAGTGTTCTCATGCATTGATGCAGGAAGTAGAATTAAAAAGGAGACTTGAAACGTGGAAGTGGAAGTAGTGAAAGGGTGAAACGTGGAAGTGGAAGTGGAAGTGAAAAGGTGAAACTGAAACTAATTCATTGAAATTGTAATATATATATATATATATATATATATATAGTGAAGTTACTAATAGAAACTAATTAATCCCTTATATTCATTCACAAGGGCCGTTAAGAGTTGGATCCGGAGAAACTAATTAATCCCTTATATTTATTCACAGGGCCGTTAAGGGTTGGATCCGGGTCCGTAACACAAATGAAGTACTAACCAAATTTCAATAAAAGTGCTGACACATAAACTTTTTCATTGAACAATAAAGTGGATATTATTGTGACATAAAATTAACATATCGTTATTAAAGAGATAATATTCATTTTATAGACTTCGTAGAGTTAAATATAATAAAACACATAATATATCACCATTATTCCTCAAAATAATAATCCATGTCCATGAAAGAATAAGTCTAGTATCCTATTATTCTGCTCCAAGAGAAGGCAAATGGTTCTCAAGAACATCAAGCCTTGGTTTCTCACATTTCACATCAATCTTCTCATCACCAGCTTTATACTCTTTGAAACTTGCAAGCCTTCCAAGTTCTTCAACCTCCCCTATAACAAGGTCTAGTTTGGCCACTATCTCCACAAGTAAAGATGCAAAAGCAGCAAAAGGCAATGCCTCTGAGAATTCAAGGCTGGTAATCGCAATTTTGCTTAATTGGTGTCTCAACACCTTTCTCTCTGGTTCCTTGTTTCCCGCTTGTTCATTGCATGCCTGTTACAACACGTATTGAATTATAATATGCAAATATCATTATTTTATTTAATCAAATAAAAATTACTAAAGAAGTTTAAATATGACAATAGTATTTATGTATGCAATATGCATGGATCATATAATGATTCCACATTGAAATCTAACACAATTCTCCTCTATTATTTCGATTTGAAATTCATTAAAAAAAAGTGTTTGGCCAACAAATATTAATTTATACAAAAATATTATGTATACACTAAAATTAGCTATGATACATTTGTGTATGAATATATGTGTTATTTAACTCATTTTTTATGCATGCTTTGTATTCTAATATATATTTTTTGAGTTATGTTACATGTACACCAAAATCAGTTACCAAAGTCAGCCACCAATATAAAATACATATTGAAATACAAATACACATTAAAAATAAATTAAACTACACATGTATTTATATACAAATACATTGGTAGCTAATTTTAGTGACTGATTTTAGTGTACAAATAACATTTTTAATATTTTTTTGGTAACTGATTTTAGTATATATCTATCATAATTATTTACATTATTATTCTATTCTAAAAAATAATGGTATACCCTTTTGGATTTCCAGTTGGACAAGGCGGAAGAATCAGTTTTAACAGTTGGTAGCGATGACTTGGAAGGCTTAGTTTCGCCCGCTTGGGCGGCGGCCATGGCAAGCATGTTCTTGGCTTGGGTGTCATTAGCGCCCAGGAAGAGTCGAGGCTGCGACCTTATGGCGGTATTCAGGTCCTGCAAGGCTTCATGGAGATGGTCTGATAGTATTTCTGGGGAGCAATGGCGGCGGTTCCTTATGCTGTTTCCCAGTTCTATCAGTGCCTTTGTTACCTCTCCTGCTACTCTTATGCATGGGTCCTTGAAAAGAACTCTAACAGATCTCGGTGTCTGAATAAAATTCCAACACAAAAAACATGAGATAGTGGTGAATTACGGTGAACTCGAGAGGATTCGAATGCTTTTACATTTCTAGTTTGTTTTTCGACGGCAATCAATCTAGAAATGTGCCAACAATTGAACGTTAAAAGGAATACAAATACACATTAAAAATAAATTAAATTATATATATATTTATATATAAATATATCAGTGGCTCATTTTAATAATTGATTTTAGTATATAAATAATATTTTTGTAAAAAATAAATCCAAAATTAAAAATAATCAAAACATTTAAAACTTAAATGAAGATGAAAATTTAAAAGTGAAACAATATAAAACCAATTTAAGACATAAAATTTAAAATTTAAAATTTTTTTATAGTTTAAGAATTATAATTTTGAATTTGCAATAAGACCAAGTGGTGGCTTGTGTGACTAGTGGTGGACTGGTGGGTGAAAAAAATTATATGTTGGAACGAAGGAAAAAACGTAAAAAGGATAAAAAAAATAATTTCAAGAAAATATGATTTTTATTTTGTTTTATTGGGATTTTTTTTTAGCTATTGCTGGCTATGATGGTGGTTGAGAGGTGTTGATTATGTAACATAATTGTTTATTTAGTTATTTACTTTAGGTTGTAAACACCCACAAATCCAATAACAAATAGTGTTTTGATTAATCCGTATTTTTTTCATCCAAATTTAAAAATAAGATTTTTATCATTTATTAACACTTCTTTCCTAATTGGTTTTATTATGTATTAGAATTTTATGAAACTTTTAAGTAAAATAGTAAAGTCTTATTTTCGTTCGTTAAAATAATGGTTAAACTGTAAGCATAGTTATAATAGTTCTAGTTTTCAACTCTTTCTTAAAATGTATTTATTTTAGACATTTCTTAATGCCAAAATAAACAGTAGTCTCTAACAACGTATTCTCGTTTGTCAAAATCATTTACAGTGTACTACTGTTTATCAAATTATAATCCTAATCACACAAATAAACTTGAGAGCAAAATTTTTCTAAACAGTCAAATTTATTTAAGTATAAGTACCTGAATTTCTGATCTCAAACAGCCGTGAAGGGCCACAACGGTATACCCAAACTGACGAAGAACATTCCCAACTTTCACATACTGCTGCCATGGAAATCTATGACAGTACCTTGAATGCCTTGGCTCCCAACTAGCATGTAATGCCTACCCAATTCAAAACACAACAATTTGAAAGCATGTTATGAATATGTAGCTTTATTATACGGTTGGATATTATAATAAAAATTTTATAATTATCTTTATATAAAAATATTTTTTTTATCATCAGATAATAAATTGTAGAATTTAATTTTAATATCTTATAAAAATGTTATTTTTATTTAAAGTGCAAGTAAACAAAAAAAAAAAAACATAATTTAACAAGTATATTTATAAAAAAATATTTGTCATTTTTATTTGAGTAGGTGTCATATTATATTTTATATTATTATATTGAGTAAGGCTATATTAGTCTTAAATTCTTAATATTTTAAAGTTGATGAAGTCCTTTTTTGATTAATTTCAAAGAGTAAACACCCAAACTTCATGGTGCAGTTAACTTTGAAATCATTTGTTGTTATCATATGAAGTTTTAAACATAAAATAAATACCCGAACAATGAGAAGGAAATGGGAAATAAAAAGGACAATATCTTTGATCAATAATAATAACTTTTTAAAACATTTCAACACGAACAGATTAACGAAATTTTAATCAAAAAATAAAAATATAAAACAAACCAAATTTTAGGAACAAGATTTTCAACTTATATTATTGAGCCAAATTTTAGGAACAAGATTTTCAACTTTTATTATTGAGCCACCCCTTTTAGGGAAGGCTCTTAAAAAAATTGGCGACGAAAGAATAGTTGACACTATACACAAAGCGTGGCTGCGTGGTTTGGAGACATAACATGCTCTAGCTTTATATTAGTTGTCGTGTCGGAACCATAAGCAATTTCTCCGATGTGGTCTCCAAATGACAAAACATTCATTCACTTATTCATGGTCATCTGTGGTGGTGTTTGTGAATTGCCAGGTTACATTGCAGTATAGAGATGTTTGTATCAGTGGAAGAGTGGTTCCCATCAGAGCTCAGGTCACAACACTAAGATCACTGGGGATGATGCACCTGGTGAAACTTGGCACAAGGTCTTCAGCAAAGAGGGTATTTATTTATTTATATAACTACGCATGCTCTCATCCCTTTTACAATTCAACAAATATTTGATTGTAATTATTGTTTCAGGAGAGGTTCCTTACAATCGGGGTGATTCCAGATGGCGACAAGAATGGAAAGCCTCACAAGCTCAGATTATTGTATCCTATTGCTAGCAGTGCTCTAGGTGATTTTGGAGACTCAAAAACTGTGATTTGGGTTTTACCCTTTTGTTCCATTCATACTTCAATTTCTCTGCAATCTCATATATTTGATATGATGCTTTCATTCACTCACCCAGGTTTCTCTATGTTATACAAATGAAAATGGAGAACTTGTGTATACTAAATAGATAGCTATTAAAAAAAAGCACATTAATATTTTTATATACACATACATTTGCGTAGAAAAAATACAGACTTTTAAACAAGTACAATTACTTTTATGTTTAAAATAACATACTTTTTTAACATACATAATAGATATATTTGTGTTCAAAATACAAATGTCTTATTATGTCAAAATATATAAAAGAAAAAGCATACAACAAAAAAATTGAATTTTTGTTGAATGTTTCTGTATTGAATGTAAATAATTTGTACTTAATTATTTATGAGGAATATTATTTTTTTTTTTTTACCAAAAATAGAAGACTCGAACCCGCAACCTCTTAATTGAGTATGGGGAGACTATGCCATTTGAGCTATAACTCATTGGCATGAGGAATATTATTAGAATGTCAATATTTTTAATTAAAAAATAAAAAAATTAATTAACATTAATTCAATATAAAATAAATACATTGAAAAATATCAATCAATTAATATTTCTCTTATTTGGAATGCATGCATTAAAAGTTTAGAAGGAAGCAAAAGATAGATGATTTATTAATTACCAGTGTTTCATCCGTAGATTTTGAATCCAAAACAGCCTTATAACCTCTGTATATGGGATCCTCAGATGATTTTATATTTTCTGATGAAGCTTCCGCCGTATCTCCATAAAAATATTCATCAACACAAGCTGCGAGATTTTATACCTTGACTAATGTGAGTGTTAATCAGACAATAAGGTCATATTTATTACTGTTTCACATACTTATCACTAATTATAGAGATAAATTATAATTGATGCCTACTAATACAATAGCAAATTAAAAACAGTACATGACTTTTCTTATTTCCTTTGAAGTTATTTTAGAATGTCAAGAATTAAAATTCATTTAATAAGAATAGAAAATTCTTTTACTTATTTTAAAATATATAAAAATAAATTATTTTAATTTATTTGAGAATTTTAATTCTCATGTTTTTAATATTCATAAATTAAATTGAAAGTGGTTTGATTTTTAAATTAATTTTCATAACATTCAAATTTAATATTTGATATGTCAAAAATATTTTTATTTATAAGTGAGTGTCTACTAAAAATAATTTTTTAAAAATAAAATTATAAAAGAAGGTAATTTTATTGTTTAAAAATCATTCCAAATAAAAAAAATTCATTTCAATTTTCTACAAATATATTAAAATTATTTTAAATCATAAAATTAAATTTTAAATAAAAACAATTTTATCAATAAAATAAAATTCTTTTTTTGCGATAAAAAAAACTTTTCAAATATGCATCTTAGTAGGATTAAATAAGAGAAAAATTTTAAATAATTCCTAATAATTATACCGAAAGATAAAGAAATTCTTAA
Source organism: Arachis hypogaea (assembly GCF_003086295.3). Lineage (NCBI taxonomy): Eukaryota > Viridiplantae > Streptophyta > Magnoliopsida > Fabales > Fabaceae > Arachis > Arachis hypogaea. Next base: position 34,975,337 of record NC_092046.1, on the reverse strand, counting down.
TAAAAAAATATCCTTCCTAGCCTCTAAATTTTTTTTTTACAGAGATCAGTTCTATAAAAGTAAAATTTTAGAGACTAAATTAAATATTTTTTTTTATTTAAAGACCTTGTAGTCTCTTCAAAATAATTATTCGGGGCCGAATTAAGTATTCCACTCATTAAATAATGAAAGAATTAAAGCACGAAACGTTCTGAATTACATAAAAGACTAAAGAGAGTTGTGAAGTTGTGATAAGAGAATGAGAAATTTACACATATATAGTAAGTACCTTGTATAGAATCGGCAAGGCCTTCAAGCTTGAAAGCAGTGGAACTATGGAGGTCTTCGCCGGACCAGTTTGGAAACACCAAGAGACTCATAAAAAGGCATACGGCGCAGCCTATGGCTATGGTATAGAACCGTTCATGTGCAATCTTCAACACATTCTCAACTCGGAAACTCGACAACGTTATCAAGTTGAAGGTCAGCATAAATATAACCACACCATAGTCATAGTTTTTCTTTATATACGGAAAGAACCTCACATATGTTGCTGCAGCTCCTGCATGCAGTACAGTAGAATGATATATTATTAATTTCAAATATTTTTAGTTAGAGAAACAATATTTCAACCACTCCTTGTCGGTGGAGAGAAAAAAAAGTTTACGGAGGCCAAATTATAAAATAAAAAATTTATTATTTATTAATTTGGAGGCTATCCCTCTTCATAAATTAAATAAAAATTCACATATAACTGTTTTATATTAAATTAATAATTAAAAATTATTAAATAATTTAATATATTTAATTAAATTATTTTTAATTTTTAACTATTAATTTTATATAAATAAAACTGGAAACGCGAATTTCTATCTCTTATATATATATATATATATATATATATATATATATATATATATATATATATTTCTTTTATGTTATAAATGACAAATTTATTATCTCCGCTTACTTGAGAAAAGAGAACATGCAACATTACTCCCCAGTCTCGTATAAATTTTCTTTAATATTAATCAAAAGTTATTGTTAAGTAGTTATAAAAATAGTTAAGTATAGGTCGAAAATTTTTTTATTCTCAGTCTTTTTTTATATACAAAATCGTCTCTATAATTAAAAAACAAGTTTTAAAATTGTCTTTTTTATTTAAATATTAAAATTTTGAACTAAATTATCCATAATAAAAAAAACTTGTAAAATAAAAAAAGAAAAAAAAAAGAGAAACAGAATATTTCTGCTCCTGTGAAAGGGAAAAGGAAGAAGAAGAAGGGAGAAGGAAAGAAGAAAAAACTGTACACGATTCACTTCTGCCACCACTTCTATACGATTTTTGTCTTTAAGGTAAGGACGATTTTAAAACCAAATTAAAATTTGGACAATTTTATACACAAAAAAAGATTTGGGACGAAAAAATTTTCGGCCTATATCTTATTAGAGACCAAAATTATACTTAATCCTTATAAAAAATAATAAAAGTCTTTTATGTCATTAAAAGAAGGTATAGAAAAGGTAAATCAAATATCGTTTTTCTTTTGAAAAATTTTGTGGTATCTAAGAAATTTGTACTTAATTATCTAAAAGGTTAAGTGACAAGTGAAAATATAAAATCTATCTTTTTTTTTATAATAATGTAAGTGGGATAATAATCTAAATTTTTTTATAAAATCTATCTTTTTTTATTTTTTGGGGTTCACTAAGGATCGAACTCTTGACCTTTCGGATCTAGCACTCTAATACCATATCATGATACCACTCATCTCAAAAGCTTCAGCTAATAGAAAAAGGTAACACTAATGGTTATATCTCTAATACTCCATAAACTTCCATTGTACACATTGTCCAAGTATTCTATTGGTTACTCTTACTTTCCCTTTTCTTTTAACATGTATGTTAATACACTAGTTGCTAATTAAGGAGAGTTAATGGCTAATGAGACTTAATTATTAGGTAGATATAGGGTAGTACAATGATACAGTGAGATACTTGTTTGTGGTACATTAAATGGATTATTAAAGTAATTTATGAATGAAAGAAATACCGATTAAAAAAACTGCAGCCCCAATGAAAATAGCTCGAAGGATATGACCAGATGCATCTGCAACATACTCAATAAGAAATGCGAGTAATCCTGCTAACAGTGTCCCCAATCCTCTGTTTAGCCCTTTGCATAAAGTTGCCCCTTCAACCAAGCAATTAACATAAAATATAGTTAGAAATTAATTAAAATGTTTACCTTTACCACCTACTCACAACATTAGTATGCAGCTCTATCACTTTCATCTTCATGCACGTGAATCTTACATTAAAAAGTCTTGAAACATTTAATGTTATTCGTCATGGTTGAACTTCTTCATTCTTAAACAATTTCGCCGAGATTGTGTTTGTACCAAAATAATTTTCTTTTGAGAATTTTCATCATATAAAATTATAAATGCAACTCTAATATTACACTATTTACGTGTGGGTCTGTGTTAATTTTATTAAGTGTGTCACACTATTATAGTGGCAAATAAGGTGTGATAAATAAAGCATATTTAGATTGTTTATGCTGATTTTTTATTATTTTTTAATATTATCGTTTAATATCTTATATTTTTTTCTCTTATATTTAAAATACAAAATCAGTCTTTTTAAAAATGAGTATACCTAAATCTAGAATACACAATTCAAACAAAAATAGCAAACATTAAACCTAAGCCTTAAATCCAAAACACAAAATTTAAAATCATAAATCTAAAATCCCATATTCTAAATTCTAAACTTTAAATTTTATATTTTATATTTTTTTAATTAGTTTACAACAATAATAGTTATATTAATGATATATGAAACATTTTAACAATACTAGTTTTAGGAGGTTTGGTGATTGAAAAAGTTTTTAGAATGAAAATCAAATTTTATTTGAGTTGAAGTCTTGCAGTTTAATTTCATAAAAAAATTGGAAAGTAAATATATAAAAATTATTATAATTAATGTTTTTTGGATTTAAAAGCTGATTAAAGGTAAAAAAATCATTGACTAAATAAAATGATCAAAATCTTAAAGTCTATGCCTTGACACCGACTCTCACCCTCCCTAGCTACATACAGAAACCAGCAAAATCACTAAATCAATGAAGTGTAAGATTAATTAACGTGGTAAGCTAAGTGCTTTAATCATTTAATTAGTGTTTCGAATTTGAATCTTGATAATAAAAGGATTCCCGCTTGGAGAATTATACCCCTTGTACCATATTATATTCCAACCAAGTCGAATAAGTAAGTCTAATTTTTTATGCTAGTCAAATACTATTAGTGATAAAAGGTGAAGACTTATCTGGTGATGGTTCAAATGTAAGATAAAAAAAAAAAAAATTGGTCATCTAACATTTTTTTCATAATAAATTTCACATACTATTACTTAAAGAAAAAAAATGAATACATTCTTTCCTACACAAAGTCATTATTTCTACTCCAAATAATCACAGTTAAACTATTTGGATTTGGATCCTCTAAAGTTTGAATTTTACTTTAAAGAGTAAAGTGTGATCTTTTACCTTTAAATAGTTTCTCTTTTATATTTATTTTTGGTCCCATCTATAAAATCAATAGTGAGAGATCACACTTCACTCTCTAAAGTGGAATTCAAACTTTAGAGGATCTGTGTAAATAAAATGTTGTGTGTATGTGTTTGGTACTCACAATCTGTGTTAGTTTCTATACCCTGCTTACCAAAGTTGTAACTAAAATTGGTGAATTTTACCAAATCTTTTCTAATATAACATATAATTTATACTCTATGACTTGTTAATTTTTGATTGATTAATATTTTAAAAATATTAACAAACAATCTCTTAGTTTCTCCCAAATCTTCTTCTTTGTTCAACAATTTAAAAAAAAAAAAAAGCTCATAGTGTTCTTCTCTCTCCCTCTCAACATAGCGTTTATCATTCGACTTGGATTGGATTTCTCATTTTCACTAGCATGATCATTACCCAATATGCATGTCTTTTACAGACTAAACCTTCTAATGTTTTCATGTTTGTTATTTTCTTAATATCAAAATAAAAAAATCTTTCATCAGTTTTTCATTCTTTTTGCATTCTTTTTCATTTATTTATTTATTTATTTTCACAAACAACCTATTTCATTTTTAAAAGAGTAACATCCACACAAAATATTATAATGTAAACCATAAAAGAATAAGTTACTTTTTTTCATCTTTTTTTATTATTGAAATTTATGTTTGAAGCTTGATGTTTTATTCAATCTTTTTTACTGCTGCAATTAATTGAATATCTATTGTGGCTACTCTTTTTGTTTGTTTGACAAGAAAAAGATATTTGGAAGAGAAGGGTATTTTATTAATACTTTTAAAAATTATAGAATGATCCATTATAATAAGTTAATTACAACTAATTTTATTAAAATTTAAAATATTAATTCTAGTTAAATAATTTAAACAAGTCAAGTTATTAAAAGTTGATACATCACATGATAAAATACATATTATTTTAAAGAAAATTGGATAAAATTTACGCTAAAATTTTGATGTGTGCATAAATAGAAGGTGGAAACTCAAGTGCAGTCGACTTCACGTGAAGTTGGTATCTGAAAGCCGTTAGATGATTTGACTGATTTGACTAAATTTTCATCTAACGATTCTCAGATATCAACTTCGCGTGAAGTAAACTTCACTTGAGTTTTCTCCTAAATAGAAAATAAAATAGCCTTAGTAGTACGCACTACGCAGGGTACTGAAGTTGGGAATAGAGAAAACTAACCGGCGGTGAACTCGAAGACGACGACGACAGTCATGACAGCCCAGATAGAGTTCTGGCCAATTCCTTTGAAGAGTGGCTCCAACAGATACAGCAACGAAACAATGGTGAGAGCCAACCCAACTTTGAATGCATGGATCAACCTTCTTGGATCATCACGCCCAACCTTCCATATGCTTCTCCATGCCACCCTTGGAAACTTCTTCACTTTCTTCAAGTAATTCCCATTCCCATTATTCTTCACCATTTCCAACAAACGCGTCAAATTATATAATTATGTTTGGGACTTCAACCAAATCGGATTAAATTAGAGTTTAGGATTTAAGGTTTTTTTAACTGCTTAATTGGCTTGATATTTTGTTAGTTTCACCGAAATTGAACCTATCATAGGAGGGGAAATTATTTAACAAAAATTGGCAAATCAAAGCTAATAAGGTAAGTGATATTTGATATATATATATATATTTTTTTTTATGAGATATAGTGGGGATTCCAGATTTGTGATGAGAATTGAGGAAGCTCAAGTTTGTTCTACAAGAAGCGGGAAACTTTATATGAAATTATAGGAAGAAAATTAGTGGCGGTGTTATTATTTCTACTGTAATTATCACATGCATTCCGTTAAAGTGTGGAGATAGAAGGCTCTTTTTATAGGGTGAGTGTAGTTGTCATAAGTCAACTACTTTAAGTTAGTAAAGGGCGGAAACCTAACTCTCATATACGATGTATGTGGTAGATATATGCTAATGATTTTTGTTAGAAATAAGAGACTAAATTAGAGAAAGGATTTGTATATTATTAAGTATATTTAAGTTGTTTTAAATAATATAATATAAAAGTGTATTTATAGGTACTAAAAAAATCGTAATAATAAAGATGTAATCTCTTATAATAAATATTCAGATATACTAAATAATACTAATTGATCCTAATTGATTTTAATTATACTCTAACAATTTTGATTTTCTCTCAATGGCGATGCCATCATCTAATTTCTACGTTTACATGCATTACATCGATTACTTTCTCACGGTTTTTAAATTTTTAGAGTATATTCATAATCTGTTTTTTAAAAATTTTGATTTTGGACTAATTAATTTAAAAAAATATATATTAATTATGTCATTTACGATAATGAATAGTGGATATATATATTCTTTCATCAATAGAATATGAATAATGTAAAACGAAATGGAGATGATTATGTATTTTATTATTTATAGTGGTATGTATTTCGTCGTTGTTACATAAATATAAAAACGGTATAATTTTGGACAACAAAATATTTATTGTCTTTTAAATTTTTATATAACATTTATCAGCTGCTCTCTATTTACCACGAATCATATTAAAATAGATAAAATTTTACTTCAAAATTATTATTTATATGATGATTTTTCATAAATAAAAACTGTTTAATTAGTACCTTTTTTTTTCTTTCGTTGTCCACGCTTTGTTATTATTAAGGATTAAATTGATATTTTTTTAGGAACTATTTAGTCTAAAAAATAAATTTTCAGAGACTTAATTATCATTTTATTCAAATTATTATTACTAGTTTATATCCTTAACAATTATGCTAAATGTACACTATAGTTACTATAATTAACTATTACTATAAATAAAATACCAATTAAAATATAAAATATATATTAAAAATAAATTAAATTATTCATATATTTATATATAAATATATATTAAAATCAATAATTAGTATTAGAAAGATATTTATTTACTAAATTATGCCAAATATACTATTAATAGATCAGTTAGATGTTAAAATAAGTTTGTTAGTTTTGCTAGATTCTTTTAGATTAGTTAGAACTACTTGTGCATCCAGTTGTAAATATAAGCCAACATCAGATTCAATAAAAAGTAAGCCATTCATTTTTCTTTTCCCAAGTCAAGTTTAGTATGACATCTGATGGAATTATCTCTCTCTAATTTTCCTTCTGCAACGAACGTCACACTCCACAACCCATTTTCTCTTCAATTTTTTCTAAGAAAATCTCTTTCTTGCCGTTCTTTGCTTTTTTTTTTTCACTTTCCCTTTTTTCAATTCAAAGTGACCCATAAAAAGTTTTTGTAACACCTTAAAGGCACAGGATTCGATGGTCTCAAAATGTTTGGACCATTAAATGGTCCCATAACAAAACATATTTTTTAAGTTTTTTTAACAACTGCTACATAGTCCTTTAACTAATTTTAATTACAAATTAATTCCATATATTTTATTTAATTATAAAAACGATTTTTTTATTTTTTAAATAATTATTTTATCATAAATCTATCATGTTCATTAACAATCAAAAACAAAAACAATAGCGAATTAGATCTTCCATTGATCTTAATAAATTTTTTCATTATTCTAATCGATTAAAAGAATTAATTTGATCTGTCACGTTCGTCACGAATCATAAAATCGTGTTTCATTGGAAACCAATCGATTGGAATTTCAAAACAATCGATTGAATTACAACTCAATCGATTGGATTACAGTTTATCACAAAACAATCGATTGAAAATTGCCAAAAGCATGATTTTAGCATAAATCAATCGATTGGTCGTAAGACCCAATCGATTGTTTATACCTTCCAATCGATTGAATAATTGAAAACAACCTAGGGTCTCACCAAAACAATCGATTGCTTTTGTGACTCAATCGATTGTTTTCACCCAAACAATATAAATTTGCCAATTTCAATCGATTGGTTTGTGCTATCCAATCGATTGAAATGTGTGTTTGCAACTAGAGCCTAGAGGTCTCACTATTCAATCGATTGGTTATGTTACCCAATCGATTGAACTTTGCACGTGACTTCCAATTCAATCGATTGGTTTGAGAATTCAATTGATTGGAAAGTGATGTAAATGTGTTTTTTTCGGCATTCAATCGATTGATATTGTAATCCAATCGATTGAAATTTCAAATTCGATATATATTAAACCCAAACCATGGGTATTCATTCTTCTGTAACGTTTTAAAATAACACGGTGCCCCATTTCTGCACCTCTCTCCTCTCTTATCGAATCCAGAAAGCGTCTTCTTCTTCTCTCTTCTTCTTCTCCAATTCCTTACAAAATCCACCAAATCAATATCCCCAAAATGGCCAGAACCAAGAACACGAAAAGAGCCAGGGTTGAGGGAGAAAGCTCTGCTTCCGCTAGACTGGTTCCTTCATCACATTACATGGCAAGGTGGCTGCCGTCTCCAAGGACACTGAACAACTATGTGGAGAAGTTCGAGTCAAGGGCAATTGTTCCTCCCAGGTACATAACAGCCGAGTTCATTCAAGGTAGACATTATAACTTGGTTTGGAATGCTTTGCAAACACAACACTTAACTGATTTTGTACAAATTAAGGATGATTATTACCCGAACTTGGTTAGGGCTGTTTATAATACTTTAAATTATGTTGTTCCTCAACCTAATGAAGAGGGTGAGGAGGTAATGCCGCTGATTGAGTTTGATTTAGGGTCAAGTCATTATAGAGTTACTTTGCAAGAACTAGCTGAACAATAGAATTTAGTTTATCATGGGGAAAAATTTACTGGAGGTATTGGGACAGATGAGGAATGGGGTGAATATAATAGGTTGGTTGGTTTGCAGAGTCTACAGTATGAGAATCCACAAATGGATGCTAGAGATAATATAAGTTGCAGTGGGTTGGGTAATGAGCAGCGTATATTGATGTATTTGTTTTCATACATGTTGATTCTAAGAAAACATAATCATGGAATCTTGTTTAACAAAGATATTCTAGTGCTTTGAGCTATGGTGACTGGAAAGGAGATAAATTGGCCTTATTTTATGGTTCATCATATGCTTGAAATGAAGAAAGGAAAATCAAGTGTTGGTTTAGGATATGCTTGCCATTGGACCAAGATTTTCAACTGGCTTGGAATTGACTTGAGAGAAGAGAAGAGTGTCGTCTTGAGTAATGTAGCCAAGATTGATGACAGCACTCTAAGACAGATGGGAAGAGATCCGAATGCCCAAGAACCTTAGGTCCAAGGACAACCACAAGACCCTGAGGTGCAAGCACAATCACAGGAACCCCCCCACCACCCCCTCCTTCACCAACAATACGAGATTTGATGGATGAATTGCGAAGCATGAGAGTATATATGGAGGAGCAATTTGTTGATATGAGGCAGCGTCAAGACAGGCAAACTGAAGCTATCAATCGTCAAGGAGAAGAAATTGATCTTCTATACACAAATCTAGGCATCACAAATCCAAGGGGCATCATCCCAAGGCCTGGACCATAAAGAAATTTTGTCGAAGAATGAAGAAATTCTTATATCAGTTATGAATGTGTCATTGTGTATATGATATTTGGGTTGTTTTTGTTTGAGACTTATGTTTGGAAATTTGATGAAGTTGGCTTATTAAAATCATTGTATGAAGGATCTAAATTTACTGTATTTTTTACTATCAGTTGGCAGGTTTTGTGGTTTGAAATTGACGTTTTGATTGTATTGTTATTGTTTTCTGTCTCAAAATCGTAATATCTCATCTTAGCATGATTTTTAGTTTGCAGGGGTGTTTACTATACATGACTTTTTCTCTCTTGGTTCTGTTGATTTGTAGAATTTTTTTCAATCCTTTATCATGCATTTTAAGGACTCTATAACTCAACACTGTTCCAATCGATTGTTTTGATAATGTAATCGATTAGAGTGAACTTAATTACTGTATCAATCGATTGGTTTTTTATTCAATCGATTGAATTTGCCTCAATTTCATTTTCAATCAATTTGGTTTTTAATTCAATCAATTGGATTTGTCTCAATTTCATTTTCAATCGATTGTATTGTTATTGTAATCGATTGACCTACACTTAATTACTGGTTCAATCGATTGTTTTCTAAATTCAATCGATTGAATTATCTTCAATTTCAAAAACAATTGATTGTATTGTTATTGTAATCGATTGACCTACACTTAATTGGTTCAATCGATTGTTTTGTAAATTCAATCGATTGAATTATCCTCAATTTCAAAAGCAATCGATTGTATTGTTATTGTAATCGATTGAAGTACACTTAATTACTGATTCAATCGATTGTTTTCTAAGTTCAATCGATTGAAGTATCAAAAATTATTATTTCAATTGATTGGTGGGGGCTTGAGTACGTATAGTAAGTTAGTAACTATCAAACGAGTTTTGAAGCTATTTTTATTTAATTATTAATGCGTCTTGAAGTATTAATATTGTTATTTGAGTATTTATCTACTTAAAAATAATTATAGATAAGATATAATCATATGAATAAATTAAATTTACTTTGTTAAATTGTAAATAAAAATCAAGATAAAATTTGATTTGTATTTGATTTTAACCAAAAGATAAGATATCTTAATCATTTAAGATTATTCACTTAATTTAAATTTTTTTATAAAAGATAGAATTAAAATTTGGTTATCTTTTTCGGGTGTATATATATGTGTTCAATCCGAATAATTTTTGTATACGTTGACAAATTCTTTTAAGTATTACTCATACAATATTCTTCAGTTGTCTATAATCATGGATATCCCTCCTAAAGAAGATTCAGTCCTTAATGATGCATGTAATACACAGAATATGTCACTGGCTACAGACTGCGATCTTATCACAGTTAATTTTGGTGATCAAATTGGAACTACAATTCCTAGTGCTAAGGTAAGACGTAATCGATTTTTAAATTTTAGTAGAATGTATTATGAGTAATTTAATCTTTTATGTTTTCTTTCTACAGGATGACCTAGTTATCAATGACGGTGTTATTCAAAGCAAGAATCTAAACAAAAGTGAAGAATTGTTTAGTAAAGTAGAAGAGGTCCTCCGTAGCATGGAGGTAATTTAATTTGACAACCAGTAATGCAATTGATATTATGTCATACAATCTATATAGTATAAATATTTTTTCTCGCTCTTTTTGTATTTTCACATTTATATGTCATTATTTTACCTAAAATCTTTGCAGATAATGAGAGTTGTAAACATGGTTCGGGACGAACAGATTGATAAAATTCTTGAATCTGTAAGCCGCATTGAGACAATGATTTCACAACTCAGTCTGAACAATGATTTCGAGACTCCGACCAAGCTTTCTGTACAAAATACACGTTCATTCTCAAATAGATTGAAGGCTAAGAGTTCGCCTATCGATATTCATACTGCTATATCAGACGATGAGGATGATCTTATCGAACTGGACAAGAGGTCTTTTCTTCACGATGATGCGTTCAAAATTGATATCAATATGGACAACCCAGTATCCCCAACTATAAGAGCCGCAACAAAAAAGAAAAATATATCAAAGGTAATGCATGTTCATTAATGGACAACAACTCATAATTTTTACTATTATATTCTTTAAATGATAATAAGAATTTACAGAATCTATTTCTTTTTAGGGAAATACCACTATGGGGATACAGAAAAAATTACCCTTCATATCCCTAGGCGGAATTAGAAAGCCAAAGATTGAGTCCAAATCATCCAATAAATCAAAGGCATCTTATGCACTGAGCCAATCCACAAGTGGTTATAGAAGACCTATTTATTTCTTTTCCATTATGGACGTAATTACCACTTAGACACCACATCTTTAAATATCTAGTCTCTTGTGAGTACTGCTAATTAATCATATAGTTGTGTATTGCTAATATTTTGCTGTCAAACATTCGTAGTCAATGCAGTGTAAATTTATGCCAACTCCAACCATGCGTCTTTTGGAAGATCAGATAAAGGCATGTGCATATGCATTTTCAGCCTCGCTAGATCCATCGTAAGTTAATATGATATTATATTTGTTGTAGGTGAATGAGGACCAATCTAATGTGTTTTTGGTTTTTAACTGATACAGGGAAGAACTTGTTGTAACAGATACAATCAGAGCAATTAGATCAGACTTTGAACATTTCATACCTGACAGAACCATTATTGATAAGGTACACAAATAATCTATTCATTAAACAACATCTGATTATTCGCACGAACGAGTACTATATTTGGATTATTTCTCAGATTCTTGAATTAGCGGCATTGAGATGCACTGATGACCAATCTGATGTAAGTTTCAAGACAACGTGGCAACTTCCACCGAGATTTGTGGTATGTGGATATAACCCCTAACAAGATAATTTTACTTATTATAAGTTATAAATGTAATGCTGATATAGAATCATACTTTATCATGTACTAACAGTTATATTCGTTTTGCATTAATGAATTAGGTGGATGCCTTCAGCAAGAAAAATTTAGAGAAGAAGATGGAACATTATATTTATAAATTTATGCAACATACTCCTGATTTAAAATTTGTAAGATTTATTTTTCTGGATATTCATGGCTGGATGTAGTTTTTATCATTAACAAACATATCTCACGGGTAAATTTTATTGTCTAGATATATGTTCCTATTCAAGAGGGTAATCACTGGTATCTAATGGTAATCTCGGTTTGTGATCGCACAATCTATCACTTGGACACCCATCTTAATGATGACAGAATTCACTACCGTGAACGTGTTATCAAGGCACTAGTAAGGATTTAAAAATTTTTTTACTAAGATTATTTGCTGATATTTTGTTTTTATTATCTAACTAGTTAAATGAAATTAGGCAAACCTACTGGAGCAAGTCATTAAGTCAAACTTTTACAAAGATGATGGCATTCAAGAGTATAATAAACAATTTCATGACTACAAAATTACAAGGCCAGATGATTTACCTCAATATAGTTTAAGCTTGAACTCTGCAACTTGGGTGATGAATTGGATGGATATGACTTTTGAGTTTAAACCAAATGGTAACAATAAGGTGCGCATTTGTAAAACAACTCTCTAATATTTACTTACCATTTTTTGTACTAATTTATAGTGAATAAATTGCAGCTTGAGGATCACGATATTCGCATGATAACCGCTATTCATATACTCCGAAGTCGGATCAACCATAAGAAGTCACAAATAATAACGTCGGTCGATGAGTTTTGGAATTTGTACGCAAACCATGAGATGTAAATATTATAGTAGTAATCTAGATAAAATTTAATACTTTGGTTATTGCCTATTTATTTGGTATGTTTGATGGATGTACTTCTTTAGTTATTTTTCATAGACTTCTTAAATAGATATTTATTGTTTTGTGGCTTTCACAATTTTTCTCTATTTCTACGCAATATATAGATATTTTAGTTCTAAAAACTCATATTATTTTGATGAAGTAATGTTATTTTTATTTATTATTTCAACAACAATGACATGCAAATATTATGTCTTGTGAATTATATTTTATTTTATGTAATTAATTTCTTTTTATTTGTTTGTATTCTATTTTGTAATTTTCATTTTATCAATTGATTTGACCTCTCTATTTTAATTAAATTTATATATATTGCTAATAAATAAAAAAATCTAGATAACGATAAACATAAAAATAATTAATCATGATTACTATATATTGCATTTGGAAAGAGATACTTTTCTAAAAGTGAGGTAGCCATTTTTAGGTAATTTACTATATATTTATATTTTGTATGTAATTCGTGGCTCATGCATTATCTTCAATCAAAAGATACAAACATGATTAATAATATATATTTTAAATAATCATGTTTATAGAAGGTCAAAATTCATAACCCAATTAATAAGCCTTTAGTTTGCATTAATGATAATGAATACGTACACGCTGCAGTAAATTGGGTTGGTTTGGTTATGTTCGATTTTTCAATCATTCGGAAAATGTAAAATTCTCGACATTCTTACGTAATAAAATTAAGCCATAATACGAACATATGAATCATTGTATGAAAAACTACAACTGTAAAAAAATTGACTAGGTCATAGCAATAAGAATAACGGTGGTGGAAAGCACCAACTATTATCAATCAATCACAACTTCGCTACGATGTATATATATCAGGTGATTTAAAACTCTGTCTTTTAAAAATTAAAACAAAATAAATTAGAACAGCAAACCAGAAATATAAATTACATAATGAACCTGAGTCAGAAAAATCAAGAAGCAATAAGAAAAGCAAAAAGGAACTGAATCAGAAATAGAACCAAAATGAATGTAAAATATAAACAAACTAATTTAAAAAAATTTTCATACGGTGCACCAATTCCACAAATTCTTCCTCTTTCACATTATCCTTTCCTGTGTTATCATTAAGTAAACAAAAAGTACAGAATCAACTCTAAATCAAAATTACCCTAAATCAAAACAGAACAAAATGTTCTTAATTAAAAAATAAAATCAGAATCAACAACTAATTAGAATCAATAAGACTGAACTATAACTAAATAAAATAGAATCAGAACAAAAAAAAAAAAAAAACAAAACCTGAGGCTTAGGGAAGAACTTTCTATGTTAGGGACTTCCTTTGAGCTTGAACACGGAACATTGAATAATGAATAGTTAACAACAGAACAATAATCAGAGCAAGTTCAGTAAATCAACAACAAATTGTTCTTCTGGTTTCTTTTCTTTCAAACACCAAATAATCCAAAGATAAGAAGCAGAACCAATAACATGGCCAAAGTTAAGCTTGTCCTACCATTAAAATCAGATGGAATTGTGCCAGAAAAATTGGTGCCAAAGAGAAATGATTGAGAGTATGTATGAGACTGAGGAATCGGGAATGGGGCTCGAGAGGAGGGCAAGGGCTTCACATCACTTAGGACGACACTACGTGACGGCAAGGAGTGGTGGCGATGGGTGCGATTTCCATGGCTGGCTTCGCAACGAAAAGGGTTGATTTCCTTGGTGGAGGCTAGGGCATTTTGTTGATGAGTAAGGAGTAAAGAAGGAGTTGGAGAAGGGATCTAAACGCGAGCGATCCCCTTTTTTCCTTTCAACTTCTATACGGCGTCATTTATAATAAACAGGTCGGGTTCCGGTCCGGTTTAATCGGCCAGTTTTTGGCCGGTTCATAATAATTTGTGTCCGGTTGTTAGAACAACAGTTTCTACTAGTAAACCGAACCGTCTAAGCTCCGGTTTACGGTCAGACCGTTCGACCGCCTGATCCGGTCCAGTTTTTCGACTAAGCTTTCTAATAGTTTATTTGGGTTTTCTATTGACCGGTTCGGTTCGGTTCATGTTTTTAGTGGCAAAACCGAAAATCGAACCAAACCGCAAAAAAAAAAAAAACACTCTAGCACTTTTTTTTTCTTATTTAAATTACTTTTAGTCAGAAAGAAGGAAGAGGTCGTGGAGGCGCAATCAACAATGGACGTTACCGGTAGAACCCTAATTTACATATTTTGAAGATTAATTTTTCTGATTCTGATTCTGAATGAGGAACAAAGGGGGGGGGGGGGAGGGAGTTAGGGAAATGGGGGTTGACACGTTACGCGTTTGGTGTTGTTTTTAATCAGACCGGCGTCCTTTTATTGAACCGGTCGGATAGCACGATCCAGTGAAATCGGCCGGTTCAACGATTTTCAACAGTTTTCAATCTGACGATTTTAAATACTAGACCAGACTGTTTATATTGCCGGTTTGAGCGATTTTTTTACACTTTTTCGCAAACCGATATTCAGTTGACAATTATTTCATCTAAAAAGCATACGCATGACTATTGGAAGAATATATATAATTTCATTAATATAGTGCAAAAAAATAAATAAACACAAATATGGAACTGATTCATTCCGCAAAAATATTTACTATATATGGAGGTGGCTAATTATCACTATCTAACTCAGCTGTCGGTTCTGGATATACGTTGCCATCATCCGAACCATTAGCTTCATCTTCAATAACGTTGTTGTCAATGTCCTTTTTCCAAGGACATGTTGTCTTCTTATGTCCTTCCATTTGACAAACACTACAACGTTGCCGCTTCTTCCTAGATGGTTGTCTTGAGCCTACACCGCTTTGATGCACATACGGATTGCTACTTTTAGCTACACCTGACTGGGGTTGATTAGTGCCTTCGTCTGCAGCCTTGTAAGATGAGTACAATCCCATAATTAGGTCACGTGTCTCTTCATATCTCTCTGGTACTTTAGCAGCAACAGCAGCCAATTGTTTAGAAAATTCCATCAAGGCACTTTGACGACTAATAACAACAGCATCCCTCATGAACCCACTTGGATCATTGAGTGCTGATTTAACCTTTTTTGTCCATCTATCCAATACCAATGACCGGGGAATCTCACAAATGTCTCTGTCAACCAGAACTTTCACAATATGTTCGCATGGAATTCCAAATGACTCCATTCTTAAATAGGTACACATGAAGATCATTTCTTCTTGATAAAAATCAACGGTCCACATAAAATCGGGCCTCCCATGCTTACACATAATGTACTTTATGCAATCATCGTTATTCTCTATGTTTAGCACCCGCATTGATCCAGCTCTAAAGAGAAATGGCTGAAAGAAAAGAAATATCTCATGAGTGTTGGTGCACGAATTGTGAATCAAACCTTTCACAACTCGTACCACTAACCAGCAAGTGCACTGGGTCGTCCAAGTAATACCTTACGTGAGTAAGGGTCGAATCCCACAGAGATTGTTGGTTTGAAGCAATCTATGGTTATCTTGTAAATCTTAGTCAGGAAGTCAATTATGTTTATCAGTTGAATTATGAATAACCAGTAGAGCATAAATTAAAAGTTACTTGTTGTGTAGTAATGGAGAATATGTTGGAGTTTTGGAGATGCTTTGTCTTCTGAATCTCTGCTTTCCTCTGTCTTCTGATTCACGCACGCACGTCCTCCTATGGCAAGCTGTGTGTTGGTGGATCACCGTTGTCAATGGCTACCTTCCATCCTTCCAGTGAAAACTACGCTCACGCGCTCTGTCACAGCACGGCTAATCACCGGTTGGTTCTCGATCCGGTTGGAATAGGATTTACTATCCTTTTGCATCTGTCACTAACGCCCAGCCTTCAGGAGTTTGAAGCTCGTCACAGTCATTCAATCCTTGAATCCTACTCGGAATACCACAGACAAGGTTTAGACTTTCCGAATTCTCATGAATGCTGCCATCAGTTCTAGCTTATACCACGGAGATTCTGATTAAAGAATCTAAGAGATACTCATTCAATCGGATATAGAACGGAGGTGGTTGTCAGGCACACGTTCATGGTTTGAGGAAGGTGATTAATGTCACAGATCATCACCTTCATCACAGTTAAGCGCGAATGAACATCTTAGATAGGAACAAGCGTGTTTGAATGGAAAACAGGAATACTTGCATTAATTCATTGAGACACAGCAGAGCTCCTCACCCCCAACAATGGGGTTTAGAGACTCATGCCGTCAGAGAATACAAAGTTTAGATCTAAAATGTCATGATATATAAAATAAGTCTCTAAAAGTTGTTTAAATATTAAACTAGTAGCCTAGGGTTACAAAATATGAGTGGACTATGAGGGATGATGCAGAGATCCACTTCTGGGGCCCACTTGGTGTGTGCTGGGGCTGAGAATTAAGTGAGTCACGTGCAGAGGCCATTTGTGGAGTTGAACGCCAGTTTTTATGCCAGTTTGGGCGTTCAACTCCAGCTTTTGATCCTTTTCTGGCGCTGGACGCCAGAATTGGGCAGAGAACTGGCTTTGAACGCCAGTTTACGTCATCTATCCTTGTGCAAAGTATGGACTATTATATATTTCTGGAAAGCCCTGGATGTCTACTTTCCAATGCAATTGGAAGCATGCCATTTCGAGTTCTGTAGCTCCAGAAAATCCACCTTGAGTGCAGGAAGGTCAGAATCCAACAGCATCAGCAGTCCTTTTTCAGCCTGAATCAGATTTTTGCTCAGCTCCTTCAATTTCAGCCAGAAAAATACCTGAAATTACAGAAAAACACACAACTCATAGTAAAGTCCAGAAATATGAATTTTTCCTAAAAACTACTAGAAATAGACTAAAAACTAACTAAAACATACTCTAAACTATATGAAATTATCCCCAAAAAGCGTATAAAATATCCGCTCATCAAGTGTATAACTCAGCAGCATATCTCTCTAGCAGCTCTATACAAGTCTGCATGACGGGCACCCCACGTGTAGATTCATAATCAGCATTAAATTCTTTAAAGCGCAAGTGTGCAACACACCTTTGAAAATGCTCTACAAAACTTATCAAATCATACCGCGACCCCACATACCTTGCGACAACTGAGTGTAAACCTTCACATCTTGAAGTAGTTCTAAAGCCAGCAAAGAATTTTCCTCTTATATATGCAGTAGCCCACATATGCTTCTCTTCGTACATGTTGATCACCCACGGCTTATCCTCAAGGCCAAATTCTTCAATAAGATGAACCCACTTATGCTTAAACACGGGAATCTCGTAGTCTCCCAACATGATTTTTCTGAATTTAGATGTAAACGATGGATTTCCAACATTGCTAGTTGCATTTCGAATAAGGTGCCAAGCGCATAATCTATGTCTAACTTTGAAAAATACAACTCTCACTGCATTCCTAATCGCCATGGCCCCATCTGTTATTATTGAGGTCAGGGTCTTGCCCTTCATTGCAAACATGAGCTGACACAGGAGCCAAATATATGTATCAGTAGTTTCATCCACAACTAACGCAGCAGCAAAAACAATTGTTTGGTTGTGGTGGTTAACCCCGCTGAATATGACTAATGGACAACTATACTTGTTCTTCTTGTACGTAGCATCAAAAGCAATAACATCCCCGAACAGTCGGTAGTCTAGTTGGCTAATCCCATTAGACCAGAACAAGTTACATAACAAACCTCTTGAATCATGACATGCCTTGAAATATAATTGTGGATCCTTCAACCGCATAGCCTCCAACTTCTTCAACACTCGTGCTGCATCACTAGGAATTTGACGCCTTTGCCGAGCAATCTCATTGTACATATCTCTGGGACCATAGCCAACAAATTCATACCCGCCTGCTTGACTAGCTAGAAGACCAAATATCTGCGAAGTGCTAATCCCTGACTTTAGCATGTTCATCATTTACATAATATCTGCCTCTAACATTTTTCTGTGGGCAGGCAACATAGCACTGAATTGTGTATCCAATAGATCATGGTTGTGTTCGTCAGAGAAATAAAAGATATGCCACCTTCCAGTTTCTGGTACAAATTTAACATCCATTCGAGCTTCACATCTAGTTCTTGTTTCCAATCTAGGCTCCTTCTTCCTTTTTTCCATCGTGTAATATTTCTCCTCCCTGAATCCTTGCCTATGACATACAAACTTTTGTTTGTAAATCTCGCCAACACTATTCTTGAAGGTCTTGCTCTTCCTTGCACTAAAGCCCTTAGACTTTGAGTACTTCAGATAAAAATCAAATGCAAGCTGCAAAGTAGAAAAGTGATATTTGCTAATTTCATCCGTAAAATTTTTACTAAAATTCAAAGTTGTAATGTCTTGCACGGAGTCAACCGCATAAGCAGCTTCAAGGATATCTTCTGACTGATTAGATTCAGAAAAATACGCTCCCTCAGTAAATTCATCTCTGAAATCTTGTTCGAATTCATTCTGTTCATCCATCATATATTGGTCACTTACTAGCTCTTCTTGTTGGTTAAAGTCATCGTCCTCCTGGTATTTCTCATTCATCTCAGTGTTCTTAAATATACCTGACATCTTAAAAATGTCCAATGAAAAAAAAATCAGTACACTCCGTCTTATAACATTACATAAAATAGATAGATTCTAATATTGCTAGCAGGGATGGATCCAAAGATTTTAATATGGAAGTGCCAATTTTTATATAATTTTTTTAATCTATAAAAATAATTAACATATAGTTATTGGAGTTAGTTTTTTAACCATGGTTCTGAAAATCGAACCGGACCGGCCGGTTCAGCCGGATTAACCGGAAATCGGTCACCTAGCCAGTCCGGGTAAGGTCAGAAACCGTCTGGCGAAAAATCGGTCAAAAAACCAATCGAACCGGCAGTTAACCGGTGAACCAAATTGAACCGTCCAGTTTTTTAACGGTTTTTGGTTTGAAAATAAAAATGCTAAACGGCGTCGTTTCAGGAGTTTTTTTTTAAAAAAAAAAAGAAAAAAAAGGGCTAAACGCCTAAACGAGTAAATGAAGCCCTAAATCCTTAATGTTCACAGAAATCACCCAGATCCCAGAACTCCAGAAGCCAGAAGAGAAAAAGAATCACTGAAAAAGCAGTTCACCACCCACAGTTCCACCGCCATCGCCACCGCATCCCGCAGCCACAGCAGCGACGACGTTGACCACGGCAACCACCACGGCGTCCTGTTTCATCACCGAACTCGCCCCCTGTTGCGTCGTCGCCGAGCTCGCCTCCTGTTGCGTCGTCACCGAGCTCGCCTCCTGTTGCGTCGTTGCCGAGCTCGCCTCCTCTTCCGTCGTCGCTGTTACTCGCCGCCGGTAATACTCTGTTATTCACTTATTCTATTATTCCTCCTTGCTGCTTCATGATTTGTGGTTTTTGATTTGCTGAGGTTATTTGAATTTGTTTGCTGCTTCATGGTTTTGTGGTTTTTGATTTGCTGAGGTTATTTGAATTCGTTTGCTGCTTCATGGTTTTGGGTTTTGATTTGCTGAGGTTATTTGAATTTGTTTGCTGCTTCATGGTTTTGTGGTTTTTGATTTGCTGAGGTTATTTGAATTTGTTTGCTGCTTCATGGTTTTGGTTTTTGATTTGTTGAGGTTATTTGAATTTGTTTACTGCTTCATGATTTTGGTTGCTGAATTATTTATTTGTTCATGGTTTTCTGAAGTTATTTTCTGGCCTTTGATTTTTTGATTGTTACAGATAGAACAATCACAAAGTAACCCACAGCCACAAGATAATGCTAAGAAATGATTGAGCAATCTGGAGCAGTTTTTGTAGGCGATCACGCCCTCTGTGCCTGCTCAGTATCTTTCTATGGTTAGTTTTCAGTAACTAGCTGGCAAGTTTTGGCTGGAATTTTTAATAGTTGTGGCTGGGTTAGGGAATAAATCGTTTCTTTAACTAAGTTATGTAATTTATTGTAGTATTGTCATTGTTTGTAACAGATAGATTTAATGGCTGGTGTGACAATAAGGAGTAACATTTTGAAGGTTTGAATAGGATCAATGAATAGAAAGGAGAAGTGAGTTTCTCATCCATAAAGAAGTAAGCTAGTAAATGATTATTTGGTATTTGATTATTGACAGATTTCCATTATTTACAAGTCATATGACAGATTTCCTTTATTTTAATGTGGTTTACGGATTTGATTCTCATTCATTGTTTTTGTTTTTAGCCATTTGCTTGTCTTTCCTCTTTTGATTGTGAATTGAATATTGCAGAGGATCATGATGAGAGTATACCCTGGTATTAAACAGGAATGAGAGTGTTGTTCAATATTAAGTTTTTTTATTTTTCTAGAATTAAACAGGATCATGATGGATTGAAATTTTTATTAAATTTGTGTATTTAAAATTGTATATTGAATTTTTAATAATTATATTATATATTTAATGAAACCGATTCTACCTCGATTGGACCCCGATTGAACCATTGAACCATTAAACCTGTCACCTGACCGGTTCAATGACCGGTCCGATTCTCGCAACCTTGTTTTTAACAGATTTATTAAGATACATATAATTATAATTTTTTCCAACAATTTTATTTGTAATATGATAATTACATAAATAAAATATAACAATATCAATTGTACATTATAAATTTATAAAATACCATATAATTTATAACGGAATTTGCTAAAAATTATCCCATATCTTATTAATTAAAGTTCATTCTTTCAAAAGTTTTAAAAAATTTGATAATAAATTATAAATTATTAATTATTTGAAAGACACGGTACCCTTGTAGAATACAAGATATACGATATGTTTATAAAATTTTTCTTTTACCAATGTGAATTTAGAAGAAGAATTAATATTTTTTACAAGAAAATAATATCTACAGTACATAATGTGATTACCAAAATATAACTACTTAAGTTATTATTAATATAAAAATATGAAGGTTAAATATATTAATATAAAAAAACAAATGATTTTTATAAATGTCTTGTGAATTAAAAAAAGATAAAAAAATATTTACTCATTACACAATCAATTTTACGAATAAAGTACCGAAACGAATAATTGGAAAATTAGAGATTCTATATACTGACCTCGATTTTGTAATCAAAATGATGGATTGTTTTCTGAACACTACAATGAAAAAAATTGATTGGACCTTTGCTGATTGCTGCAACAGTGATTGTCAATTAACGATGAACAAAAAGTGGATATTAAATAGACGGATAAAAAATGAAAAAAAATTAGATATTGAGTAGATGGATGTTCGAAAGAAAAAAGGCTGGAATTTTTTATCATCAACGAGAATGATACACGATTTCAATGGTGGAATTGAATAATTGGTGATGGATTATTCACCAATTTATAATGTTAATATTAAGGAAAAGATAAGATTATAGTATCTAAATCAAAATAAAACCTTAAAAAAGGAAGATAGAATTTTAAAGATAAGATAGTTTCTAAAATCGAAAATAAGATTGAAATAGGGGTAATACATCGCCTTCCAATCGATTGAATTTTCATGCCAATCGATTGAATTGGAATTCATATACACAACCAATCGATTGAAATCGGCAAATCTATATTGTTTGGGTGAAAACAATCGATTGAGTCACAAAAGCAATCGATTGTTTTGGTGAGACCCCAGGTTGTTTTCAATTATTCAATCGATTGGAGGGTATAAACAATCGATTAAATTACAAAAATCCAATTTTTATTCATCATTCAATCGATTGGGTCATATGACCAATCGATTGATTATGCGAACATCATGCTTTTGGCAATTTTCAATCGATTGTTTTGTGATAAACTATAATCCAATCGATTGAGTTGTAATTCAATCGATTGTTTTGACATTCCAATCAATTGATTTTCAATGAAACACGATTTTATGATTCGTGGCGGATCAAATTAATTCTTTTAATCGATTGGAATAATGAAAAAATTTATTAGGATCAATGGAAGATCTAATTCATTATTGTTTTTGTTTTTGATTGTTAATGAACATGATAGATTTATGATAAAATAATTATTTAAAAAATAAAAAATTGTTTTTATAATTAACTAAAATATATGGGATTAATTTGTAATTAAAATTAGTTAAAGGACTATGTAGCAATTGTTAAAAAAACTTAAAAAACATGTTTTGTTATGGGACCATTTAATGGTCGAAACATTCTGGGACCACCGAATCCTGAGCCCACCTTAATATTCAAACCTTTATACTCAAGTCATAAGTTAATAATAATAAGATGATACGACTTTTAAACTTTAAAGTAAATTATAATATATAATTATATATGAGTTGAAATGAAGTATTAAGAAAAAGTCTAAAAAGAATAAGCAAATCGAAACGCTCACGTATCGCTAAAACATAAGATAAAACGTATTCAAATAGCAAATCACGTTAAGGTATAATGATAAAGACATAAGTATAATAGCCACTAGTCGTGAGCTGCGAAGTTTAGGTCGACTAGGGTATAGAAATAAAATCAATTGACAACAGTAGTTTTCTATTTCTCCCAAAATATACATCAAGACGTCTATAGACAAGTTTTCAAAAGAATTAAATAGATACATAGCATAAGTTTTTCAAAATGAATATGGAAAAAAATCTAAACAAAATAAGCCGAGAATCCAATGATCTCCGCCATCTTTCAGATAAACCACAGCTCACTGCTGAGTACCTGGATCTGCCACTACAAGATTTATGCTTGTTTATGGGAATTTTTTTGTGGAAGTTTTAAAAAACCTCCATAATATATTTTATTTATGGCAAAATTTAAAACCACCATTGATTAAAGCTAGTTTAAATTTTTAAGCCCAATTTTCTAAACCAATAGCCAGTTGCTAACCTACTCTGGATTAAACCCAAACCAATTTAACTCTAAACAAGAACTTATCCAACAAAATTCGAAGAGGAAGAAGAGGAAGAATGAAACTCTAGATCTACTCGCCGCCGCGTATTCATCTCTTCGCCATTGTCACCATCAAGCTCGCCGTAGCGTCTGAGATCAGAGGGAGAGTAACCAGCAATACCCGTGACACCATCCTTGCCGAGGTCCAGGAGCAGGTTTCCATCCTCAACTCCACTTTCTCATGGAAGGAGTCAGATCGAGCCGCCGCCAAGCGCGCCACTCACGCGCTCGCCGATCTTGCCAAAAACGGTAAATCCTCCGTTCCTCTTCCTCGATCTCCTAGCGTGTTACTCCCTTTGTTTCGATTTTTGGCAAATTCGGCCATACATGTATCTAGGTGTAAATCCTTTAGTGGTTATGTCTTGCAGAGGAAGTGGTGAACGTGATTGTCAAAGGAGGAGCTATTCCGGCTTCATTATCTCCAGTGTTTTTGAAATGCTCTGTATATAGTTTATTCTTTATTATCTCTAGTGTTTTTGGATCTCAGTTGTTGTTCTGTTTTTTGTACCCTTTGCTTGTGTGTGTTTGTTTTTCTCATTTTCTCTTTTTCTTATGTGACTATTGCATTACTCATTGCCAATATATAGTTGCATTTTCTAACTTTTCTCCTTGTACGAATCTTCCTTCTCATTAATCCGATGTCAAATATAGTGCCTTTAATATTTAAAAATATATATATTTATGTTACATGTCAATTCATATAGCACCGAATGAATGTCAGTGATTGATTCTATTTATATATATTTAATTTAAGAAGCTTGTGTTTTGTGTTGTTGTAGTAGTGTTTGACCTGAGAAGATGCATATGTGATGAGCGGATAATTTATATGCTTTTTGGCATTATTTTTACATAGTTTTTAGTATGATTTAGTTAGTTTTTAGTATATATTTATTAGTTTTTAAATAAAAATCACATTTCTGGACTTTACTATGAGTTTGTGTGTTTTTTTGTGATTTCAGGTATTTTCTGGCTGAAATTGAGGGACTTGAGCAAAAATCAGATTCAGAGGTTGAAGAAGGACTGCAGATGCTGTTGGATTCTAACCTTCCTGCACTCAAAGTGATATTTCTGGAGCTACAGAACTCCAAATGGCGTGCTCTTAATTGCGTTGGAAAGTAGACATCTAGGGCTTTCCAGCAATATATAATAGTATATACTTTGCCCGAGTTTAGATGACGCAAACTGGCGTTCAACGCCAGTTCCATGTTGCATTCTGGAGTTAAACGCCAGAAACAGGTTGCAAGGTGGAGTTAAACGCCAGAAACAGGTTATAAACTGGCGTTCAACTCCAAGAGAAGCCTCTACACGTGTAAAGCTCAATGCTCAGTCCAAGTACACACCAAGTGGGCCCCAGAAGTGGATTTCTGCATCATTTACTCATTTTTGTAAACCCTAGTAACTAGTCTGATATAAATAGGACTTTTTACTATTGTATTTACATCTTCGGATCATCTTTGATCAGTTTTATGCTATCTTAGACCTTTTTGGGGGCTGGCCATTCGGCCATGCCTGGACCTTGTTCTTATGTATTTTCAACGGTAGAGTTTCTACACACCATAGATTAAGGTGTGGAGCTCTGCTGTTCCTCATGAATTAATACAAAGTACTATTGTTTTTCTATTCAATTCAAGCTTATTCCGATTCTAAGATATTCATTCACACCTCAATATGAATGTGATGATCATGACAGTCATCATCATTCCCAACCTATGAACGCGTGCCTGACAACTACTTCCGTTCTACCTAAGATTGAATGAGTATCTCTGGGATTCCTTAATCAGAGTCTTCGTGGTATAAGTTAGAATCCATGGACGGCCATTCTTGAGATCCAGAAAGTCTAAACCTTGTTTGTGGTATTCCGAGTAGGATCTGGGAAGGGATGGCTACGACGAGTTTCAAACTCGCGAGTGCTGGGCGTAGTGACAGACGCAAAAGGATCAATGGATCCTATTCCAGTATGATCGAAAACCGACAGATGATTAGCCATGCAGTGACAGTGCATTGGACCATTTTCACTGAGAGGACAGGATGTAGCCATTGACAATGGTGATGCCTAACATACAGCTTGCCATAGAAAGGAGTATGAATGACTGGATGAAGACAAGAGGAAAGTAGAGGTTCAGGAGGAACAAGCATCTTCATATGCTTATCTGAAATTCTCACCAATGAATTACATAAGTATCTCTATCTTTAATTTACGTTTTATTTATATTTTAATTATTAAATCTCCATAATCAATTGAATCCGCCTGACTGAGATTTACAAGATGACCATAGCTTGCTTCAAGCCGACAATCTCCGTGGGATCGACCCTTACTCACGTAAGGTTTATTACTTGGACGACCCAGTGCACTTGCTGGTTAGTTGTGCGAAGTTGTGACAAAGAACTAAGATTATGAACGTGCGTATTAAGTTTTTGGCACCGTTATCAAGGAATGAACCGTCACGATTTCCGCGCACCAAGTTTTTGGCGCCGTTGCCAGGTATTGTTCGAGTTTGGAGAACTGACGGTTCATCTTGTTGCTCAAATTAGGTAAATTTTATTTTAATTTTAAGCTTTTTGTTTTTATTATTTTTACTTTTGTTTTCGAAATTTTTTTTTTAATTATTCTATGTTCTTCAGAATTTTTAAGAATGAATTCTAGTGTTTCATGATGATTTGTTGAATCCTGGCTGGCTGTAAGCCATGTCTAATCTTTTGGACCGGGGTTTCAACTTATCATCACAAGAGCTTGTTGATCTTCACCCATTTGGTAGTTACACACATAGTTGTTGTATACATGGGAGGTATCGATATCTGCTGAAGCTTGGCTGGCCATTGGCCATGTCTAGTGTTTTGGACCGGAACTTTCACTGAAAGCTTGGCTGGCTAGTAAGCCATGTCTAATTCCTGGACCGGAGCTTTAGACTAACATTGCAAGATTCCTAGAATTCTTATTAAAAAAATTCTGAAATCCTTTATTTTTAATTAATTTTCGAAAAAAAAATCCAAAAAAATTTTTTATAAAATCATAAAATCAAAAATATTTTAGTGTTTCTTGTTTGAGTCTTGTGACATGTTTTAAGTTTGGTGTCAATTGCATGTTTCTATGTTTCTTGCATTTTTTGAAAATTCATCATGTGTTCTTCATGACCTTCAAGTTGTTCTTGATGAATTTCCTTGTTTGATCTTTGTATTTTCATGTTTTGCATCTTTTCTTGTTTTTCATATGCATTTTCAAATTGTTAGTGTCTAAAGTTTGAAAAATTCTAAGTTTGGTGTCTTGCATGTTTTTCTTTTCTTAAAAATTTTCAAAAATAAGTCTTGATGTTCATCTTGATCTTCAAAGTGTTATTGGTATTCATCTTGACATTCAAAGTGTTCTTGCATGCATTAGTTGTTTTGATTCATAATTTTCATGTTTTGAGTCTTTTTAATGTTTTTCTTTTTTCATTAAAAATTCAAAAATAAAAAAATATCTTTCCCTTATTTCACTCATAAATTTTTGAAAATTTGAGTTGACCTTTTCAAAAAATTTTAAAATTTAGTTGTCTCTTATGAGTCAAATCAAATTTTCAATTTAAAAATCTTATCTTTTTCAAATCTTTTTCAAAAATCAAATCTTTTTCATTTTTCTTTCATGATTTTCGAAAATTTCAAATTGATTTTCAAAAATCTTTTTCTTATTTTGTTTCATATTTTCAAAATTAATGATAACAATTAATGTGATTGATTCAAATATTTTAAAGTTTGTTACTTGCCTATTAAGAAAGGTTCAATCTTTAAATTTTAAATCATATCTTTTTAGTTTCTTGTTAGTCAAGTAATCAACTTTGATTTCAAAAATCAAATATTTTTAAATTTCTTTTTCAAATCTTTTTCAAAATAAATGTCAATAACATCTTTTTCAAAATCAATTTCAAAATCTTTTTCTAACTTTTTATCTTTTCAAAATTTAATTTTCAAATCTTTTTCAATTAACTACTTAATTTTTTGTTTGATTCTTATCTTCTTCAAAACTACCTAACTAACTCTCTCTCTCTAATTTTCGAAAATCCCTTCCCTCTTTTTCAAAATTTCTTTTTAATTAACTAATTGTTTTAAATTTAATTTAATTTAATTTAATTTTTCTTTTTAAAATTTTTGAATTTTAATTTTAATTTTAAATTAAAAATAAAAATATTTTTATTTTAATATTATTTAATTTTTGAAAATTCTTCTCTCTCACCTCCTTCTAATTATTTATTTATCTACTAACACTTCTCTTCTTCTTAAAAATTCGAACCCTCTCCCTCTTTCTGTGTTCGAATTTCTTTTCTTCTTCTACTCACATAAAGGAATCTCTATACTGTGACATAGAGGATTCCTCTTCTTTTCTGTTTTCTTCTTTTTCATATGAGCAGGAACAAGGATAAGAATATTCTTGTTGAAGCTGATCCTGAACCTGAAAGAACTCTGAAGAGGAAGCTAAGAGAAGCTAAAGCACAACTCTCTGGAGAAAATCTGACAGAAATTTTCGAAAAAGAAGGAGACATGGCCGAAAATAATAACAATGCAAGGAAGATGCTTGGTGTCCAATTTACATGGAAGAAAAATCTCAATCCCTGCCATTGGAGCAAACAATTTTGAGCTGAAACCTCAATTAGTTTCTCTGATGCAACAAAATTGCAAGTTTTATGGACTTCCATCCGAAGATCCCTTTCAGTTCTTAACTGAATTCTTGCAGATCTGTGATACTGTTAAGACCAATGGGGTTGATCCCGAGGTCTACAGGCTTATGCTTTTCCCGTTTGCTGTAAGAGACAGAGTTAGAGTATGGTTGGACTCTCAACCTAAAGATAACCTGAACTCTTGGGATAAGCTGGTCACGGCTTTCTTAGCCAAGTTCTTTCCTCCTCAAAAGCTTAGCAAGCTTAGAGTGGATGTTCAAACCTTCAGACAAAAGGAAGGTGAATCCCTCTATGAAGCTTGGGAGAGATACAAGGAACTGACCAAAAAGTGTCCTTCTGACATGCTTTCAAAATGGACCATCCTGGATATATTCTATGATGGTCTGTCTGAATTATCAAAGATGTCATTGGACCATTCTGCAGGTGGATCCATTCACCTAAAGAAAACGCCTGCAGAAGCTCAAGAACTCATTGATATGGTTGCAAATAACCAGTTCATGTACACTTCTGAAAGGAATCCTGTGAGTAATGTGACGCCTCAGAGGAAGGAAGTTCTTGAAATTGATACTCTGAATGCCATATTGGCTCAGAATAAAATATTGACTCAGCAAGTCAATATGATCTCTCAGAGTCTGAATGGATTGAAGGAATCATCCAACAGTACTAAAGAGGCATCTTCTGAAGAAGAAGCTTATGATCCTGAGAACCCTGCAATAGCAGAGGTGAATTACATGGGTGAACCCTATGGAAACACCTATAATCCCTCATGGAGAAATCATCCAAATTTCTCATGAAAGGATCAACAAAAGCCTCAACAAGGCTTTAATAATGGTGGAAGAAACAGGTTTAGCAATAGCAAGCCTTTTCTATCATCCACTCAGCAACAGACAGAGAATTCTGAGCAGAATCCATCTAACTTAGCAAATATAGTCTCTGATCTATCTAAGGCCACTGTAAGTTTCATGAATGAAACAAGGTCCTCCATTAGAAATTTGGAGGCACAAGTGGGCCAGCTGAGTAAAAGAGTCACTGAAACTCCGCCTAGTACTCTCCCAAGCAATACAGATGAAAATCCAAAGAGAGAGTGCAAGGCCATTGATTTAACCATCATGGCCGAACCTACAAGGGAGGAGGAGGACGTGAATCCTAGTGAGGAAGACCTCCTGGGACGTCCAGTGACCAATAAGGAGTTTCCCTTTGAGAAGCCAAAGGAATCTGAGACTCAATTAGAGACCATAGAGATTTCATTGAACTTCCTTCTGCCTTTCATGAGCTCTGATGAGTATTCGTCCTCTGAAGAGGATGAAGAAATTACTAAAGAGCAAGTTGCTAAGTACCTTGGTGCAATCATGAAGCTGAATGCCAAATTATTTGGTAATGAGACTTGGGAAGATGAACCTCCCTTGCTCACCAATGAACTGAATACATTGGATAGGCAGAAATTACCTCAAAAGAAATAGAATCCTGGCAAATTCTTAATACCCTGTACCATAGGCACCACGACCTTTAAGAAGGCTCTGTGTGACCTGGGGTCAGGAATAAACTTAATGCCACTCTTTGTAATGGAGAAACTTGGGATCTTTGAGGTGCAAGCTGCCAGAATCTCATTAGAGATGGCAGACAACTCAAGAAAATAGGCTTATGGACAAGTAGAGGACGTGTTAGTAAAGGTTGAAGGCCTTTACATCCCTGCTGATTTCACAATCCTAGACACTGGGAAGGAAGAGGATGAATCCATCATCCTTGGAAGACCTTTCCTAGCCACAGCAAGAGCTGTGATTGATGTGGACAGAGGAGAGTTAGTCCTTCAACTGAATGAGGACAACCTTGTATTTAAAACTCAGGAATCTCCTTCTGTAACCATGGAGGGGAAACATGAAAAGCTTCTCTCACTGCAGAGTCAACCAAAGCCCCCACAGTCAAACTCTAAGTTTGGTGTTAGGAGGCCACAACCAAACTCTAAGTTTGGTGTTGAACCCCCACATTCAAACTCTAAGTTTGGTGTTGGGAGGTCCCAACAATACTCTGAACATCTGTGAGGCTCCATGGGAGCTCACTGTCAAGCTACTGACATTAAAGAAGCGCTTATTGGGAGGCAACCCAATGTTATTTAATTATATCTATTTTATTTTCCTTTTGTTATTTCGTGTTTTAGTAGGTTGATGATCATGTGGAGTCACAAAAACTACTGAAAAATCAAAAACAGAATGAAAAACAGCATTGAAAATAGCACACCCTGGAGGAGAGCAGTCTGGCGTTTAAACGCCAGAAACAAGCATCTGTCTGGCGTTTAACGCCATAAACAAGCACCAAGCTAGTGTTTAACGCCAGAAACAAGCATCTACCTGGCGTTAAACGCCAGAAACAGGCTATATTTGGGCGTTTAACGCCAGAAACAAGCAGCAGTCTGGCGTTAAACGCCAGGATTGCACAGCAAGGGCGTTTTACATGCCTAATTGGAGCAGGGATGCTAAGTCCTTGACCCCACTTGATCTGTGGACTCCACAGGATCCCCACAGGATCTATGGACCCCACAGGATCCCCACATATTCTTCTCTCCTCTTCACACCTTTTCATAACTCTCTTCCCCAAATACCCTTCACCAATCACCTCAATCACTCTTTCCCATCACCTTTTCACCACTCACGTCCATCCTCTCTTCCCCATAAACCCCACCTACCTTCAAAATTCAAACTATTTTCCCTCCCAAACCCAACCCTAATGGCCGAACCCTAAACCCTCCCCTACTCCTATATAAACCTCTCATTCCTTCTTTATTTTCACACAACACAATCCTTTCTTCTTCCCTTGGCCGAATACACACCCCTCTCCCTCTCCTCTATTTTTTTCTTCTTCTCCTTCTTTCTTTCTTCTTTTGCTCGGGGACGAGCAAACATTTTAAGTTTGGTGTGGTAAAAGCATAGCTTTTTGTTTTTTCATAACCATTTATGGCACCTAAGGCCAGAGAAACCTCTAGAAAGAGGAAAGGGAAGGCAATTGCTTCCACCTCTGAGCCATGGGAGATGGAGAGATTCATCTCAAAGGTCCATCAAGACCACTTCTATGAAGTTGTGGCCAAGAAGAAAGTGATCCCTGAGGTTCCTTTCAGGCTCAAAAAGAATGAGTATCCGGAGATCCGACTTGAGATCCAAAGAAGAGGTTGGGAAGTTCTCACCAACCCCATTCAACAAGTCGGGATCTTAATGGTTTAAAATTTCTATGCAAACGCATGGATCACTAGGAACCATGATCAAAGTGTGAACCCAAACCCAAAGCATTGGCTCACCATGGTTCAGGGGAAATACTTAGATTTCAGTCCGGAAAATGTAAGGCTAGCGTTCAACTTGCCAATGATGGAAGAGAACGCACGCCCCTACACAAGAAGGGTCAACTTTGATCAAAGGTTGGACCAAGTCCTCATAGACATATGTGAGGAAGGAGCTCAATGGAAAATTGACTCAAGAGGTAAGCCGGTTCAATTAAGAAGGCATGACCTCAAACCAGTGGCTAGGGGATGGCTAGAGTTCATTCAACGCTCAATCATTCCTACTAGTAACCGGTCTGAAGTTACTATAGACCGGGCCATCATGATCCATAGTATCATGATTGGAGAGGAGGTGGAAGTTCATGAGATTATACCTCAAGAACTTTACAAGGTGGCTGACAAGTCCTCCACTTGGGCAAGGTTAGCCTTTCCTCACCTCATATGCCACCTCTGCAATTCGGCTGGAATTGACATAGAGGGAGACATCCTCCCATCATTAAGAAAAGGATGGAGCAAATAAGAGATCATGGACCTCAACAAGAGCATGAGGAAATTCCCCACCATGAAATCCCCGAGATGCCTCAAGGGATGCACTTTCCTCCACAAAGCTATTGGGAGCAAATCAACACCTCCCTAGGAGAATTAAGTTCCAACATGGGTGATAAACCACTATTTTATGGTTTATCTTGTGCTCAATTGGGTGGTTTTTATCTACTCTTTACCCACTTATTCATACTATTTGCACGGTTTTACATTTGCCTTCCTAATTATGTGCTTTGATTGAAAACATGCTTCTTTGGCCTTAAGTTCCCTATGTTTTAATCCTCTCTTATTACCATTAGATGCCTTGATATGTGTGTTAAGTGATTTCAGAGATTACAGGGCAGGAATGGCTCAGAGGATGGAAAGGAAGCATGCAAAAGTGGAAGGAATACAAGAAGTTGGAGAAACTGCTAAGCTGTCCAGCCTGACCTCTTCGCACTCAAACAGCTATAACTTTAGCTACAGAGGTCCAAACGACGCGGTTCCAGTTGTGTTGGAAAGCTAACTCTGGAGCTTCGATTTGATATATAATATGCCATAGTTTTCCTAATGCTAGGCGACGTGACCGCGTGCTCCATGCGGCCGCGTCGCAGTGACAAAAATCAGCGTATTTGAATTCGCAACCAGCAAATTCTGGGCTGTTTCTGACCCAGTTTGCGGCCCAGAAAACACAGATTAGAGGCTATAAAGTGGAGGAATGCATCCATTCATAAAGAGGCTCTCATATTCACAATTTTAGGAGTAGATGTAGTTTTTAGAGAGAGAGATTCTCTCCTCTCTCACAGGATTAGGATTTAGGACTTCTCTTAGTTTTAGGAGTGACTCTCAATCCCAGGTTCTTTATTTTTATATAATTTATGAACTCTTCCATGTTATATATAATTTTCTTAATTAATGTTATTTGAGGTATTTCAATTCATGACTGCTTTTTTTTATTTACATGATTACTGCTTCCCATCTGAAGACATTTTTATTCCAGTAGATTTACTCTTTTCCTTTTGGTTTTGGTTAAGAAATCAGTAACTCAGGAGTTATCCAATTCAACAGCATAATTGTTAATTGTTATCTTGCCAATTGAATTGATCTTCAATAATCCCAATCTTTTCTTAGGAATTAACTAGGATTCAAAAGATCTAACTAATTAGTCACTTGACCTTCCCTTGTTATAGCAGAGGTTAACTAAGTGAAATTAAGATTCAACTTTCATTATTGTTGATAAGGATAACTAAATCTGGACTTCCAATTTCTCATACCTTGCCAAGAGTCTATTTTATTATTATTATTTTATTTTATTTGTCATATAACATATTCCCACCTTACTTCCTAAACCCCAATTTACAAACTCATAACCAATAATAAGAACATACCTCCCTGCAATTCCTTGAGAAGATGACCCGAGGTTTGATTACTCGGTTATCAATTTCAAAGGGGTTTGTTACTTGTGACAACCAAAACGTTTGTACGAAGGGATTTCTGTCGGTTTAGAGACTATATCTACAACGCGACTGTTTTTATGAAATTCTTTACTGGCAAAAATCTTAACGTCAATGGGACAACTAAGGATGGAACACCAAGGGCACTCTATCATCCTTCATGAGATTAGAGAAGATCAAAGAGCTATGAGGGAGGAGCAACAAAGCAAGGAAGAGACATTGAGGAGCTTAAAAGCACCATTGGTTCTTCAAGAAGAGGAAGACGCCACCCTCACTAAGGTGGACCCATTCCTTAATCTCCTTGTTCTTATTTTTCTCTGTTTTTTTTACTATGCTTTATGTTTATTTATGTTTGTGTCTTTACTATTGATCATTAGTGTCTAAGTGTCTATGTCTTAAAGCTATGAATGTCCTATGAATCCATCACCTCTCTTAAATGAAAAATGTTCTAAAAACAAAAAGAACAAGAAGCACATGGTTTTGAATTCATCCTTGAAACTAGTTTAATTATTTTGATGTGGTGACAATACTTTTTGTTTTCTGAATGAATGCTTGAACAGTGCATATGTCTTTTGAATTTGTTGTTTATGAATGTTAAATATGTTGGCTCTTGAAGAATAAGGAAAAAAGGAGAAATGTTATTTGATGATCTGAAAAATAAAAAAAATTAATTCTTGAAGCAAGAAAAAGCAGTGAATACAAAAGCTTGCAGAAAAAAAAAGAGAAAAGAAAAATGGCGAAAAAAAAAAGAAAAGAGAGAAAGAAAAAGAAAAAGCAAGCAGAAAAAGCCAAAAGCTCTTTAAACCAAAAGGCAAGAGCAAAAAGCCAATAGCCCTTAAAACCAAAAGGCAAGGGTAAATAAAAAGGATCC
This sequence comes from Arachis hypogaea, assembly GCF_003086295.3. Classification (NCBI taxonomy): domain Eukaryota; kingdom Viridiplantae; phylum Streptophyta; class Magnoliopsida; order Fabales; family Fabaceae; genus Arachis; species Arachis hypogaea. The sequence goes on along the minus strand of NC_092046.1, from coordinate 34,940,904 downwards.
AAGGCTTTGAGCATCAGTGGATTGGAGGGCCTAAAGGAATAAAATCCTGGCCTAAGCGGCTGAACCAAGCTGTCCCTAACCATGTGCTTGTGGCGTGAAGGTGTCAAGTGAAAACCTGAGACTGAGCGGTTAAAGTCAAGGTCCAAAGCAAAAACAGAGTGTGCTTAAGAACCCTGGACACCTCTAATTGGGGACTTTAGCAAAGCTGAGTCACAATCTGAAAAGGTTCACCCAGTTATGTGTCTGTGACATTTATGTATCCGGTGGTAATACTGGAAAACAAAGTGCTTAGGGCCACGACCAAGACTCATTAAGTAACTGTGTTCAAGAATCAACATACTGAACTAAGAGAATCAATAACATTATCTAAATTCTAAGTTCCTATAGATGCCAATCATTCTGAATTTCAATGGATAAAGTGAGATGCCAAAACTATTCAAGAGGCAAAAAGCTACTAGTCCCGCTCATCTAGTTGGAGCTAAGTTTCATTGATATTTTGGAATTTATAGTATATTATCTTCTTTTTATCCTATTTGATTTTCAGTTGCTTGGGGACAAGCAACAATTTAAGTTTGGTGTTGTGATGAGCGAATAATTTATACGCTTTTCGGCATTGTTTTTACATAGTTTTTAGTATGATTTAGTTAGTTTTTAGTATATTTTTATTAGTTTTTAAATAAAAATCACATTTCTGGACTTTACTATGAGTTTGTATGTTTTTCTGTGATTTCAGGTATTTTCTGGCTGAAATTGAGGGACTTGAGCAAAAATCAGATTCAGAGGTTGAAGAAGGACTGCAGATGCTGTTGGATTCTGACCTTCCTGAACTCAAAGTGAAATTTCTGGAGCTACAGAACTCCAAATGGCATGCTCTCAATTGCGTTGGAAAGTAGACATCTAGGGCTTTCCAGCAATATCTAATAGTCCATACTTTTCCTGAGTTTAGTCGACGCAAACTGGCGTTCAACACCAGTTCCATGTTGCATTATGGAGTTAAACGCCAGAAACAGGTTGCAAGGTGGAGTTAAACGCCAGAAACAGGTTATAAACTGGCGTTCAACTCCAAGAGAAGCCTCTACACGTGTAAAGCTCAATGCTCAGCCCAAGCACACACCAAGTGGGTCCCAGAAGTAGATTTCTGCATCATTTACTTATTTCTGTAAACCCTAGTAACTAGTCTGATATAAATAGGACTTTTTACTATTGTATTTACATCTTCGGATCATCTTTGATCAGTTTTATGCTATCTTAGACCTTTATGGGGGCTGGCCATTCGGCCATGCCTGGACCTTGTTCTTATGTATTTTCAACGGTAGAGTTTCTACACACCATAGATTAAGGTGTGGAGCTCTGCTGTTCCTCATGAATTAATACAAAGTACTATTGTTTTTCTATTCAATTCAAGCTTATTCCGATTCTAAGATATTCATTCGCACCTCAATATGAATGTGATTATCGTGACAGTCATCATCATTCCCAACCTATGATCGCGTGCCTAACAACCACTTCCGTTCTACCTAAGATTGAATGAGTATCTCTGATATTCCTTAATCAGAGTCTTCGTGGTATAAGTTAGAATCCATGGACGGCCATTCTTGAGATCCGAAAAGTCTAAACCTTGTCTGTGGTATTTCGAGTAGGATCTGGGAAGGGATGGCTGTGACGAGCTTCAAACTTGCGAGTGCTGGGCGTAGTGACAGACGCAAAAGGATCAATGGATCCTATTCCAGTATGATCGAGAATCGATAGATGATTAGCCATGTAGTGACAGTGCATTGGACCATTTTCACTGAGAGGACAGGATGTAGCCATTGACAACGGTGAGGCCTAACATACAGCTTTCCATAGAAAGGAGTATGAATGACTGGATGAAGACAAGAGGAAAGCAGAGTTTTAGGAGGAACAAGCATCTTCATACGCTTATCTGAAATTCTCACCAATGAATTACATAAGTATCTCTATCTTTAATTTATGTTTTATTTATCTTTTAATTATTAAATCTCCACAATCAATTGAATCCGCCTGACTGAGATTTGCAAGGTGACCATAGCTTGCTTCAAGCCGACAATATCCGTGGGATCGACCCTTACTCACATAAGGTTTATTACTTGGACGACCCAGTGCACTTGCTGGTTAGTTGTGCGAAGTTGTGACAAAGAACTAAGATTATGAACGTGCGTATTAAGGCTTTGGCGCCGTTACCAAGGAATGAACCGTCACGATTTCCACGGACCAATATGAAGGCAAAGAGAGGAAAACATTCAGAGGTAATTAAATTGATAATTAACATGATTCTTTAACACTTAATTATGCGATTAGATTTCATGGTTTTTCATTTTGTTGTAGCAGGCCTTTTGACCTTCCATTGTGATGAAAAAGTGGCTGAATATTAAGCCTAAGGCCAATGATTTTAGTGAAGATGAAGTTGATGCTAAAACTGAAACCGAAACTGAGAGGATGATGGTTTGCATTTGGAGTTTAACTACTACTACAATCATTATTGTATTCATTGCTTTTTGTTTCTTTTTTTTTAACTTTGATTGATTTCTCTTCTTGTTTCAGGTTCTGTTAAGGATTCAAGAACTCGAATGCTCCAAGATAATCCACCTAGAACTCAAGGGAACCAATGCATATTCCAAAGTCAATTATCATCAGGCAATAATTCTCTTATTGGTTACAAAAATTGATAGCATCTTGTCATGGTTTGCATAGAAATTAATCCTAATCTTTGATTTGATATTTGTGATTCAGATGCAGCTTGCAAAGGAAACAAGACAAGACACAGAAGAGGGAAATCAGAAACACTTCGTGCTCAGTACATAAATTCTAAGGAAGTGAGGTATGTGGTGATGATAATCATGCATTGCATAATCAACATTCAGTTCAGTAATCAATGAAATATGCATCTTGAGCATGGTTCATTTTTTTTTCTGCAGGGTAACAATTGGAACTTGGAATGTTGCTGGAAGAACTCCAATATTGTGGCATTAATGTTTTCTTTTCTCACCATGTTTTACCTTGGATGCTGTGTTCTCAGTTTGTTGGCAAAACTTGATAAGGTGGATAGATCCTTATGCTTCGCCACTGGAATGGCTGCTCTGAGTGCTGTTTTTCATCTTGTTCAAGCTGGTGCCTTTTCTTTCTTCATTGTGCTATAATCTGGTTTTTTGTCATTTTTAGTTGTGAAATTTAGATTAGATTCATCACTGAGTATTTAAGAATATAAGTAGCTTCATGCTTTGGAGTCTCTTCATGCATTCACTCATGCAGTGCAGTGTCATCACTATTGTTATTTTCCCTAGATTATTCGTTTGTTGGATTCATTTGGAAAACTTACTGATTAATGCACTATGGGACTGAAACCCATGAATTCTCAAAGGACTGTTCTTTTTCCCCCTTTTTGATGCAAAAAATATATTTTCTGATATTTGGCGCTGATAATATATTATAGTGTAGGTGAGAAAATTGTTGCTGGAGATGATCTATACGTTGGAACAGACAGGTTGCTGTCCTGAGTAATTCCAAAGAATGGCATTGTGGTCAAGTTAGTCTAACTTGTCAGTTATGCTTGTTCATTTTTTTTCCATAACTAGTAATTAATTATGGCAATAAACCAATCAAGTTTGTTTGTTCCATGAAGTAAAAGACCAATTACTAATTGTAGTTGAATTCTTATGTTTGCAGACGGGTAAATACAACTGATCTTAATGAGGTTGCATCTGCTATTGGACCCCGTACTAAGCTTGTGTGGCTTGAGAGCCCAACCAATCCTCGACTACAAATTATTGATATTCGAGTATGATGCTGAATGTAAAGTTCTGAATTTTTAGTGTTGTTACCTAAAGTTTTTTGCTGTTATCAACTATGAAGTCCTTTATAATCATGATTTTGGCTTTGACTATGGAATATTCTTTGGTGGTTGCTTCTCACAATAATGATATTTTTACCCTTTATTAGTTCATTCACAGAAAATATCTGAGATGGCTCATGCCCATGGTGCTCTGGTGTTGGTGGATAATAGTATAATGTCACTTGTGTTGTCTTGGCCATTAGAACTTGGAGCAGGTATAAGCATTATTATTAATTTTTTTTATTACTATTATTTGACGGTATAAGCATTATAAGGCAATGGCAATAAACATATTCTCTCACTTTTCTTGTATTTTATGTTTTAGTCACTTGATACTCTATTCTTATCCTAATATTTACTCCATTTTTGTTGAGTAGAAATAGATATTGGATGAGATAAAATGAAAAGCTTTAACTCTTTATTGTTCCCTGCAGATATTGTTATGCACTCAGCTACCAAATTTATTTCTGGACATAGTGATATTATGGCTGGTGTGCTTGTTGTGAAAGATGAAAGGTGGTTCTTGATTTTTAAGGTCTATCTATCCCTCGGTATCTTAATTTCTAAGCTTAAATTATTATGATTAATGTAATTTTATGTGATTTGATGCAATTTGATTGGTCAAAGACTCACAGTATTTTTTGCATTTCAATGATCTATTTGTAATTTGTACAATTCAATTTCCAGTCTTGTAGCTTCTTCTATACTTATCAGATTCCTTTTTTTTATTGATGTAGTGATTGAGAAAATTTGATTTATCCAAAACACTTTGATTGTCATTTTGTATTTTACGATTATGTGTGTGTGATTTCATAGGATTACAGTTTGTCATTTAGTACTCATAATCATAATGTGTCATATAACTCAGAATATTACACATGGTTTTTCTCCAGCATCTTGTCTACTTCCTCAAAAGGGAAAAAATTGCATATTGAAGAACTTAGCTATTCAATATAGGGCATTCATGCTTTCATAGTGTTATGGTTTAAAGATAGACCTTCCTTTTTTTATCCTCATCAACTTTTATCATGGCCAATGACATGTTTGATTTGTGCTGATGAATATTGAAGGACAAGGTTATACAATTTCAGCAGTAACACACTGCTATCAGCTTCGGAAGGAAAAATACGAACCAAGCGAGAAACAACTTCATGTTTTGTCCACTGGAAGATACTTAGTAAATCTATATTTGGAAAATTTGTTAGAACAATCTTGATTAGTGCAAATTTTCAAATTCTATTTTATTAGTTTCAATATGTAATTCCTTGGCTGTGTGTTATAATCAATATTAACAAATAAAATTTGTCTCTGTTTAAGTATAATAATCATCATTATTAAACTAAATTTTATTATTTCTTGTAACGAACCTTTTCTTAATGTGCATTTAGAAAGTTCAGTAGTTGAGATATTTAGAGTTGACGTTGAGAATTTTTTTTTTTATATTTAGAATTATCTTATATTGGGAAATTGTGTTATAAAAAATTTAGTTTTTAAATTTGATAGTAAAAAATAAATTTTTAATTAAGAATATATAAATGAGATGAGATTAATGAATTATTTGAAATTAAAAATAAATAACTACAAGGTTTGTGGAGGTTTGAAAATCTCACAAAATAGTTAATTTGTGTTATATTGAAAAGTCAATTTGTGGGAGTTTTAAACTGCCACAAAAGTGATTTAAAAATGTCACAAAAGTTCAATATAAAACTCCTACTAAACACACAGGAAACCCCACTGAATAGATTGTGGAGGTTTTTAAAAACCCCCCACAAAAGACCTCGTGGCAGCTCAAATTTTGGGGGTTTTAAAAATCCCCACAAACCATTTAGTGGGGGTTATAAACCTTCACAAATAAGAAAAAAACTGCCACAAATAAACAAAAACCTTGTAGTGTGCATTTGAAAAAAAAAAAGAATATATACGGAATAAGAACTCCTGACCTATGGGTTCCCAATACGGTAAAAGTGTCAAATAAATACAATGCACTATAATAAGAACTCACTAAGCATCCTAATCTCCCTTTCATCAATTATTCATCCTAGATTCTCAATAATCCATAACTTAGGCAACTGTCTTGGGGGATACTAAGTCTACTTTAATTTCGTATCTTTTCCAACTATCCAAACTTTCCAGCTTCCACTTTAAAACAAAATCATAACCAAAACCAACACCAGCTAGTCGTTTCAGTAATTCTATATCAATACCTCATATCTTCACCTGGAGCAAGTGAACCCACTTCACTACGTCTACCTAGGGAGCTCGAATCATCTCATCATCTCATTTCAACAAGGACAATCCTTAGCGTCAACCAACACCAGTTAGAGGGACCTCTCAGTTGTACAAACACAAACAATGCAAAAAAGTAATAGACAAGTAAGGCATGTAATAAGGCAAGTAGCATTTAGTCATATAAGGTATACAATTAGGCAAACGATACAATTAAGCAAATCCTATCAAATCAAACATATGCAAATGATGTATGCATATCCTATGGCCAATGAGCTCATCCGTCGGCTATACAGCCAAACCCGACATGTCCGGTAGCTAACCCGGATATCTCTCTCAATACGAAGGGAATCCTCAACCTCCTATTCAGAGAGAGACTGTGATGAAACATAGGGAATCCTCAACCTAACTCATTCACATCACAACCAGGAATCAAATTGAAGGGAATTCTCGACCTTCTCCATTCAATTTTCTGATGTAGCAAGAAAGGGAATCCTCAACCCCGCTTGCCAACCGTAACAAGAGAGGGAATCCTCAACCTCAACTTGTCTACCACAGCAAGAAAGAGAATTCTCAATCTCAACTTATCTATTCGTGAGCGGGACAAAGCCATCATCCTCATCACATCAATCCAAAACTAATTTCAATTCAAATCATCAAACATAACCAGAATTCAAATTAATAATCACAAGATTTAATCCGAAGGGAGTCCTCGACCTTATGTTCAACCCTCTGGTGCGACAAGTGAGGGAATCCTCAACCTCAAGCTTGTCCACCACAACAAGAGAGGGAATCCTCGACCTCAACTTGTTTATCATAGCAAGTGAGAGAATCCTTAATCTCAACTCGCCTTTACGTGAGTGGGATAACACCACCGTCCTCACTACACAATTCTTATTGTCTCTTTAACCATAATCACAACATCAGAGAGGGAATCCTCTACCTCAACTTGCCTATTCACTTCGGGTAATAGTGCCTGTCACACTTCTCAATCACAATTTCATCAAAATCTTCACTCACGTATATAACATATAACTCAGAGGGAATCTTCAACCTCCCAAACCCATCATCATTCTCCAATTATCAATAACTTAGACTCATCCTTTATTTCGCTAATTTTCATCATCATTCTCATTATACTCAATCGTAATCCATATCCGTCATTTTTCTCTTTGTCATAACCCTTCCCGTCATACTTAATCTCAACTAATTCATGGTCCTTTCTCATTATCAACATCATTCTCATAATTTAGTATCAAATCATAACTTATCTTTCTTTATTATACTCATTCACCGTATTCATGTCATTCTGCATCATCTCACATTTTACTCATTTTCCTTCGATTCACTAACTCAACTTATTAGGTCTCATTCCTTAACTTCTCTATCCTCAAATACATCGGCTTTAGACTCTTATCGGGGTTTATAAAGGTTTAAAAGGCTAAAGAAATGATTAAAAAGCTTAAAAATACACTTTTGCAAAATCTGGAGGTTGCACATACGCATGCATGGTCCTGCTGCTGCGTACGCATGACCCCAATTTTAAACCATTCTGTGTACGCATGCAGTGTCCGCATACGCAGAGGCCAATGCCCACATACGCATGTCAAAGGCCGCGTACGCATCCATATCAGAAAACAGAAAATCTGATATGTTGCAGAAATAAGTTTTTCAGTCCAATTTTCAAAACCTCATAACTTTTTTCCACAAAATATCTTTTTCAACCATTCTTGAATTGTTGGAAATATCGATAAATGAAAATCTAGTTTTGGAGAATTTCCAACTCTGAGGATCGAGTTACGGACCATCGAATTTGGTCAAAAATTGGTTTTTATCTAAAAATAGAATTTACAAAGTTTTCCAATGGTTCACAAGTATCAATCATTTTCAACCAACAAAATGAACCCAAACTAACTCAAGTCACATATTCACACACAACCAAATCCAAACCTACTCCATCTACACATTCCAACTCAAATACATCCATTCCACATTTCAAAAACCTCATTTTTCACTATTTCATCAATCAATCAAATTCTCATACGTTCCATACCAATTCTTCATTCAATCTTATACATTATCACACAATTCAATCATCACTTATTGTCCTTACCTTTTCTTAGCCTCTGGCCCAAAATTCACGGTCTCCGGCCCAAATTCACAATTTCAATGCATATTCCACAAATCAATAATCATTATCAAAATCATCAAAGTTCCCAACACACTAAACATGAAAATTCACAGAATTCTCAATCCAGTCATTAATTTCCACAACATATCAACTATATATATTAATACCAACATTTGTACAATACAAACCTAATCCTAGGGGCATCTAGCCTAGGAATTCTTATCACACTACACGATACTTAAATGAAACTTAAACTATACCTTGTTGACGGTAGTTCACACCCACACTTGAGCCTCTTTCACAAAGACACCCACAGTTGAATCTCCACTTCCAAGCTCACCAAGGAGTTCCATAATCCAATTCAAGTTTTCAAGAGCACAAAAAATTCATGCAACAACTCTAACACAACCAATATCATACATATGTCAACCTAGGGTTCATAAATTTGATAAATCACAAGGGTTTTGAGGTTTCTTACCTTAACCCATAGAAATTTGTGATGAAACTCACCATTAGCTCATACTAGAGCACTCTTAAACAACCAAAATCACAATATCTCAACTTACACTTAACCAAAAATTTGAATTGAAGGGGAAAACAAAACTGGACAGAGGACAATGGAATACTCGCTACAATACCTAGATAGAATCGAAGAGGAAAAGACAAGTTTCGCGTGGCCGCACACGGCTCGTCAATCAAAGCTCCGAAGAGAAAGTTATGGTAATTTGAAGTTTGGGAAGTTAGGGTTTCTTACTCTCATCTCTCTATCCGCCTCTCTCTCATTCTCTTGGGTAAATGAGCTGAAATGCTCATAACTAGTATTTATATATGTTGGGTCTTGGGTCTAACTTGGGCCTTGTTCACTTATATGGTCTGTTTGACCCAATTTTAGGCCAAAACCATTAAGATTAGCATTTTAATGTGCGTTTTAACTATTTTTACCATCTCAATTGCAAATTTTAACCTTTTAATATTTCTCATCCAGAATTAATTTTCTCAACTGCAGTATCGGACAGATCTCAGCCAATATTGCCGGTCAAATTTTTAATGTGTATTTTTACACAGAAAATTATGTTTTTTGACTCAGAAAAATTCACTGAGTCTAAATATCATATTTAAATGATTGAATTTCAATTACTAAATTTTTTAACTATTTTCGCCCATATTTTGATTTGACCAGATTTTACATTTCTCAATTGGTAGAAGTTTCTCAATCAGTGAGATCCTCTATTCAAGATTCCTACGTGTAACACTGTCACCATTAGAATATCACGCTTTCGGTTGTGCCACTCTAATAGCAAGGATATTACCATGACATATCCATATATATTTATATAGAGTAGGAGTCTTTACCTGCAATCCTTATTGACTTTTCTTTGAATAACCGGTATGTATTTTTTTATACACTTTATTTCCTTCTAAGAATAATTCACACAAATATACATAAAATACATCACAATTCATGACCGCACTTTTATTTAGAGTAGTTTACGCAAATAAAATATAAAAATATATAATTACAATTCCTATCCATCTTTATAAGATGTAAATTAACAATAACAAAGGCGAGGGAACATCTAACATAATAAAACAAATAACATACGCCCAATTCTTGCCTTCTTCGTCTATTTTTCTGAAAAATACTGGATGTAAGGGGTGAGAACCAAACCATACGATCTTCTGTCGGAGAAGGGAATGCCACAAATGTAATAGAACTAAATGCACTTAGTCAATGCACATCTCAGAAAAGCTTGCGGTCTTTATTTTCTTTATTTTCAAATATTGTCACTTATATATATAATTTCATATTTAAAGGTTCCTTAGTCATATGTGATTCACAAAAAGCACAATAATCTTTAAGTCTTTTCTTTAGGGGTCAAAGACACACCTAAGGGTTTTCTATCCAATAAACTACCATATCTTTTTCTTATACATTCAACACACAAACTAGCCTAAGGGCAATCTGAAGTCAATCTACCTCAATCTCCATCACCTCTGTGTACCAGCAAACACAATCAAATCAAACAATCAAAATACATAAGCAAGCACATAGAAAGCATTTAAGACATAGCACGTAATCAGGTAAAACACATAAGCACACCACAGCAATAAAATATACACCCAAACAATTCAAACAAATGCATATGATACTTGACTGTGTTATTGACCATGAGCTCACATATCGGTTATACTGCTAAACCCGACACATCTGGTAGCTAACCCAAACATCATCTCTCTATTACGCATCCCTAGGAAGAATATAATCGATGGAGTGTGTCTTTCTACCTTCTCCTGGAGGTATCACCAGGGAAAATAAATCGAGGGAGAGTGCCTTACCACCTTCCCCTATGAGGCTATGCTATATAAAATGAAGGAGAGTACCTTTCTACTTGCAATCAAAGAGAATGTGGGCGAGATAAAACCACTATTCTTACATCCACATCGCAGTACTTAGCAAGCGAGACAAAACCACCATCCTAGGCAGACGCAGGTGCCTTATCAACAACGCAAACGAGACAAAATCCACATCCTTGCCAATTCAGTAGTCATATCTCAATCACAATCATGCAAGCGAGACAAAACTCACATCCTTGCCAACCAATAGTCATCATTCATCATAATCATCATCAACCAAACCATCATCCCACATAATCATCATCATCAGTTATAATTACTATCTTAACCAATTTCATAAGTTATAATTTATCATGACTCTCCACTATCACTAAGACATTTAACATCCTTATTAATCCGTGAGTGAGACAAAGCCACTGTCTTCTCTATGGGTGGGACGAAACCACCATCCTGTAGTAATACTCTCACTACCAGAATGTCACGCTTCTAGCTGTGTCACTCTGATAACGAGGATATTACGATGATATATCAGTAATAAGTAGGAGCCTTCACCTGAAAAATCCTCCTAGGCTTTTTTTTTTTTGAAAAATTGGAAATATTTTTCTTTTATACGTACATACATATATACAAATCGTCATACAACACTATTACATTCACAAGAATAACTTATACAAGTAACATGTTAATATTACATACATGTATAATTACAACTCATATCCCTCTTTACGAGATATAATAATAATGGTGAGAAAAAATAATAACCAAATACAAATCCAATCTAAGGATACAGAAGTAATCCAAAGCTTGCCTTCTTCATCTATTTTCCTAAAAAAATATAAGATTGTAGGGAATAGGAACCTAACCACACTGACTCAGTAGAGAGGTTTCAGAATTGTCATAAAATGATATATTTAAGAAAGTTTGGTTTACCATAGTGATCATTGCTCATCCTATGAATCTTTTTCCTAACCATTTATTTCATTACTTTACTCCATCCAGTTCTTTACTCATTAATTCACCAAACATAAATCTTTTTCTCAATAATATACAACATACTAATTAAATATACGACCCAGCATAGGCTACCCAATTTCCCTCATTCCAAGCCATCAACAATGTCCATCCCAATTTCACGTCAATATATATATATATATCAAGCATTAGAACTCATTCAATCAAGGCCTCCGACCAAAATTCATTCAACATTCAAACAATCATAAAGTCGATCTCTTACAAGCCACCACACTCTACAATAAGTCCGAACCAATAAATCACAATCACAAGTAATCAGACACTCAAACAAACAATCACACATGGAGAACAATTATGACCAGCAGTATAATTAGCGGTTACATAGATTATCAATTAGGGAAACTGATGGAGGATAGATATCGGTCTAGAAAATCCAAAGGTTTTCAAACTCGAATGTCGCAATATAGTCTAAACTGACAAGTAACTCTCAATCAAAGTTTAGATGAGTGTCACAAGAATCAAATCAATTATCGGGAGTAGGATCCCGGGTCATTTTTCCTAGGACTTGCAATTGAGTGCACATCATTAATTAGGAAATTTGGGGGTTTTGAATTGCTTGCGGAAAAAGTAAAGTGACTAGAATCCTAAAACAAATAACAATTAACAAGTAAAATGTGACAATTAGGAATACCAAACAAGTAATTGACTATCTAACAAGCATGTAACTAAGCTGATCAGAATAAAATGGTATGTAACTAAGAAATACGAAATTAAGGTAAAAGAGCTAAGAAATTAAAGTCAACGAAAAGGGATGGCAATCAATTAATCTAAAGAGCCTTGGATAGGGATGAGAACTAGGCTTCCTATCCTTGTTATTAACCACAAATATGGTAATTAGCAAGAGTATTCCTACTAAGTCATTCTCTAACAATGAAGGAAAGTCAAGTAAGCATAATTAATTTCAATCCACAAGTCCTAGCCAATTCACTAATTTGACTTAGTGAAAGACTAGCGTTAGTGGAAAACAAACCAATTAAGAACCCTCAGTTACCAACTAGAATTAGACATTAACAACTCAAGGATACCCAATTACTCAACCCCCAAGCCAAGAAAGAAAATCTACTCCATGTTCAAAATAAACATTCTATCAAACACTTGGTGAGCAAGCAAAAATAACATCATGTAATTGAGAAAATTAAGCACAATTAAATCTATCCACTAATAATGAGCAATGATCACAACACAATTAACACATATAAACCATGAAAACTTTAATGCATTAATAGAAATTCAAAATTAACAAGATCCATAAACTAACAAACTAAGAGAAAGTAGCTAACAAAGTTTCTAAGTAAAATTAAGCTAGAGAAACTATAATTAAAGCAACAAAGAAATTCAACAAGATCCAAACTAGGAATCAAAATAAACTGTAATCAAAATGCACTAAAACCCTAGAGAGAAGGAAGAGTTTCTCTCTCTAGAAACTTAAGAACAAAAATTAGCTCAAAATTAAGAAAATGTGTGTAGGCCCGTGTATGTCAATTCCCCCTTTAATTTTTGGCCTTTCTCCATTTAGAATTAAGTTGATTTGAGCCTAAGAGAGGTGCAAAAATCACTGGCACATGCAATTCTAAGAAAATCACGCGCTTCATGTCATGCGTACGCGCAAGTTGAGCTTTGTGCGGGTCATACCAAATCCTCAAAACTTCAATTCTTCATGTTCCTTCCACTTTTGCATACTTCCATTCCATCTTCCAATCCATTCTTGCCCTATAAATCCTAAAATTACTCAACAAAATATCACGACATCGAATGGTAATAAAAGAGAATTAAAAATTAACATCTTTAAGGCTTAAGAAGCATGTTTTCAACTACAAAGCATAATTAAGAAGAAATCATAAAAGCATGCAATTAATATGAGGGATTAGAGTGAATACACATCTGGTGAGGGGTTCGATCACTCAATTCTATGATTCCTTCTCTTATCTTGTATCTTCTTGCAAGTTGTTGAATTAATATTTTGTAAACTTCAAATAAAATCTTTGGACATTGGCCATATTGCTATATTTTCTTGCCTTAACCCTAAGAATTTATTTTGGATTGGAATTCTACTGTTTGTTTTTGCCAAACTTAATAGAGAACCATAGTATAGATATAGATAGATTGCAATTAGCATAGTTGCATGTATGTAGATAGTGCATTAAATAAGTTGCTTGCCCTTTTACCCTTCTCCTTTGATTGTGATTAACACGAGGACATGCTATCGTTTAAGTGTGGGGGAATTGATGAATCCATATTTGACGAAAAATTTTGGATTGAATTGAGTGGATTTCATCATATAAACCCACATTTCTTCATCTAAATATCATGCTTTTGTGTTTTCTCTCTAAATTATGTCCAATTGTGAAAACATGCTATTTTGTGCGTAATTTGATCAATTTTATTCCACTTTTATTCCATTCGATGCCTTGATATTTTTTATGAGTGATTTCAGGTATAATAGGTTGGAATGGCTTGATAAGAGTGGAAGAAAAGCGTGTAATTGGGAGAAAACATGAAGAAAACAAAGGAGAAGCACACAGCAATATGTGTGTACGCACAACACCCTGTGTGTACGCACAAGAGGAAATCAGCATGTGTGCGTATGCACACACTTGTACGTACGCATAAGTTCCTGCACGTGACCTCATTAAAAAGTCATGTGGCTCGCGAATTTGGGAGTTTCCAGGCCCATTTCTAAAGTGCTGAAGCATAAAAGGGAGATGCTAGCAACACACATTGATACCATACTTCATACAATACACTTAGATAGTTTTTAGGGTAGTTTAGCTTAGGTTTTCTCTAAATTTCTTTAGAGTTTAATTAGGGTGTATACTTCAAGTTTACATTTTCCAATTTTGATCTTAGATTCTAGCTATTTCCATTGTAAGTATTCCTTAATTTTTTCTTTTATTGCACTACTTGTTCTACACTTTCTTATATTTTAATTTCCTCTGTCAATATATACATAGTTTTGCAATTTTGAGTTTGATTTAATGAATTTGATGTTGGATGGTGATGAGCGGGTATTTTATACGCTTTTTGGGGATAATTTCATATAGTTTAGAGTATGTTTTAGTTAGTTTTTAGTCTATTTCTAGTAGTTTTTAGGAAAAATTCATATTTCTGGACTTTACTATGAGTTGTGTATTTTTCTGTAATTTCAGGTATTTTTCTGACTGAAATTGAAGGAGCTGAGCAAAAATCTGATTCAGGCTGAAAAAGGACTGCTAATGCTGTTGGATTCTGACCTCCCTGCACTCAAATTGGATTTTCTGGAGCTACAGAACTCGAAATGGCATGCTTCCAATTGCATTGGAAACTAGACATCCAGGGCTTTCCAGAAATATATAATAGTCCATACTTTGCACAAGTATAGACGACGCAAACTGGCGTTCAACGCCAGTTCTCTGCCCAATTCTGGCGTCCAGCGCCAGAAAAGGATCAAAAACTGGAGTTGAACGCCCAAACTGGCATAAAAACTGGCGTTCAACTCCACAAATGGCCTCTGCACGTGGATTGCTTAAGTCTCAGCCCCAGCACACACCAAGTGGGCCCCAGCACACAGAAGTGGGCCCCAGAAGTGAATTTCTGCATCATCCATCATAGTTTCTCCAATTTCTGTAAACCTAGGCTACTAGTTTAGTATTTAAACAACTTTTAGAGACTTATTTAGGATCTCATGACATTTCAGATCAAAACTTTGTATTCTCTGACGGCATGAGTCTCTAAACCCCATTGTTGGGGGTGAGGAGCTCTGCTGTGTCTCGATGAATTAATGCAAGTATTTCTGTTTTCCATTCAAACACGCTTGTTCCTATCTAAGATGTTCATTCGCGCTTAACTGTGATGAAGGTGATGATCTGTGACATTCATCACCTTCCTCAAACCACGAACGTGTGCCTGACAACCACCTCCGTTCTATATTCGATTGAATGAGTATCTCTTAGATTCCTTAATCAGAATCTCCGTGGTATAAGCTAGAACTGATGGCGGCATTCATGAGAATCCGGAAAGTCTAAACCTTGTCTGTGGTATTCTGAGTAGGATTCAAGGATTGAATGACTGTGACGAGCTTCAAACTCCTGAAGGCTGGGCGTTAGTGACAGACGCAAAAGGATAGTAAACCCTATTCCAACCGGATCGAGAACCAACCGGTGATTAGCCGTGCTGTGACAGAGCGCGTGAGCGTAGTTTTCACTGGAAGGAAGGAAGGTAGCCATTGACAACGGTGATCCACCAACACACAGCTTGCCATAGGAGGACGTGCGTGCGTGAATTAGAAGACAGAGGAAAGCAGAGATTCAGAAGACAAAGCATCTCCAAAACTCCAACATATTCTCCATTACTGCACAACAAGTAACCTTTAGTCTATGCTCTACTGTTTATTCACAATTCAACTGATTAACATAATTAACTTCCTGACTAAGATCTACAAGATAACCATAGATTGCTTCAAACCAACAATCTCCGTGGGATTCGACCCTTACTCACGTAAGGTATTACTTGGACGACCCAGTGCACTTGCTGGTTAGTAGTACGCGTTGTGAAAAGTGTGATTCACAATTCGTGCACCAAGTTTTTGGCGCCGTTGCCGGGGATTGTTCGTGTTTGAACAACTGACGGATTATTTTGTTGCTTAGATTAGGAAAAATCTTTCTTTTTTTGGTTTAGAGTCTTTTATTATTTATCCCTTGTTAAAATACTTTAAACTTATAGCTCGGTTATTTAGAACGTGGTGTTTATGTTCATGATAATTGGCTATCATATTTTTTTAAAACCTTTTTCAAAAATAATTTTTCTATTAAATCCTGTGCCAAACTTTAAGTTTGGTGTTTTCAAAAATAATCTTTCTTAAAATTTTTTGAAAGTCCCATAACTCATTTGGCTAGAGCGTTAATCTGTGTTCTTGGTAATTGGGTTAGAGTCTTTTATACTCTTTTCAAAACCTTCTTTTTCATAAATAATATTTTCTCTATTAAATTTTGTGCCAAACTTAAAGTTTGGTGTTTTCTTGTTGATTTCCCTTTGGTTTTCGAAAATTTTGGTTTGGTTTTCTAAAAATTTTAAGTTTGGTGTTCTTTCTTCATGTTCTTGTGTTCTTGTGAGTCTTCAAAGTGTTCTTGAGTTTTCCTTGTGTCTTGATCTTAAAATTTTTAAGTTTGGTGTTCCTTGGTGTTTTCCCTCCAAATTTTTCGAAAACAAGGAGCATTAGATCTAAAAATTTTAAATCTTGTACTATCTTATTGTTTTTCTCTCTCCTCACTAAATTCAAAAAAAAAATATCTTTTCAAAATATATTTTCTAACTTCCTAACTTCTTATCTTTTCAAAATTTATTTCAACTAACTAACTAACTTTTTGTTTGTTTCTTAACTTTTTCAAAACTACCTAACTAACTCTCTCTCTCTAATTTTCGAAAATATCTTCCCTCTTTTTCAAAAATTTCTTTTTTTTAACTAATTAATTTTTATTTTTTTTTACGAACAAAAAAAAATTTTTATTTCAAAATTCAAATTCTTTTTAGTTATTTTATTTTATTTAAGTATTTACTTCTTATAAAATAAAATAAATAAAAAGATAAATCAGTCCAAGTTATATCCATATATCCATCATGGACATAAGTGGAAATGAACAGTCCAGGAGGACTCTGGGGTCATATTCTAACCCCTCTACTGCTTCATATGGGAGTAGCATATGCATACCCTCCATTGGAGTTAGTAGCTTTGAGTTGAATCCTCAGCTCATTATCATGGTGCAGCAAAGTTGCCAGTATTCCGGTCTTCCACAGGAAGAACCTACAGAGTTTCTGGCATAATTTTTACAAATTGCTGACACAGTACATGATAAGGAAATAGATCAGGATGTCTACAGACTATTACTGTTTCCATTTGCTGTAAAAGATCAAGCTAAGAGGTGGTTGAATAACCAACCTAAGGCCAGCATAAGGACATGGAAACAGCTGACAGAAAAATTCCTGAATCAATATTTCCCTCCAAAAAGGATGACACAGCTGAGGCTGGACATCCAAGGCTTTAAACAAGGAGATAATGAATCTCTTTATGATGCCTGGGAGAGATACAGAGAGATGCTACGAAAATGCCCCTCTGAAATATTTTCAGAGTGGGTTCAGTTAGACATCTTCTACTATGGGCTTGCAGAAGGAGCTCAGATGTCTTTAGATTACTCAGCTGGTGGATCTATCCATATGAGAAAGACAATTGAAGAGGCTCAAGAGCTCATTGATACAGTTGCCAGGAATCAGCATCTGTATCTAAGCAGCAACCCTTCCATGAATGAAGAGGTTAAAACAGTAACTGCTGAATTCAGTACTGTAAAACAAGCTGCTGAATTCAATCAGCAATTAGATTTTCTAACAAAGCAGCTAGCTGAATTCAAAGACAGGCTACAGGAGACAAGGATAGCTAATATACATATGGACGAAAAGTTTAAGCAAACAAAGCAGTAGCTATCAAGGCAAATAGCAGAAGAATGCCAAGCAGTTCAATTAAGAAGTGGGAAAACATTAAATACCCCACCTCAAGGCATCAAAAATTCAAGAAATGAGCGACCCACCAAAGATTCCCCTGAGGACAGTAAGAGCCCAGGGAAAAATAATTCTGGCACTAAAACGCCAGAAAATGGGTGGAAGGCTGGCGCTGAACGCCCAGACCATGCCCAAAACTGGCGTTTAGCGCCAGAAACAAGGCAGGATTGGCGTTCAACGCCAGAAATGGGCAAGAATCTGGCGTTGAACGCCCAAATAGGGCAGAATCCAGCGCTGAACGCCCAAAATGGGCACATTTCTGGCGTTCAGGCGCCAGGAACAGACAGTGAGCTGACGTCTAACGTCACTCCAGCTTCTGACTCTGGCACTCAATTGCCAGTGAGGGATCAGACACACACAAGTGCTGATAACAACCCCTCTAAAAAGGCTTCTTTAACCACTAAGGTTGAGGATTATAAAGCCAAGATACCTTATCCTCAAAAACTCCGGAAAGAGGAGCAGGATAAGCAATTTGCTCGCTTTGCAGATTATCTAAGGACTCTTGAAATAAAGATTCCATTTGCAGAGGCACTTGAGCAAATACCTTCTTATGCCAAGTTCATGAAAGAGATCTTGAGTCATAAAAAGGAGTGGAGAGAAACAGAAAGAGTTCTCTTCACTGAAGAATGCAGTGCAGTCATTCTGAAAAGCTCTCCTGAAAAGCTTAAAGACCTTGGGAGTTTTCTGATACCATGCATATTGGAAGGTGATTGCACCAAGACAGCCTTATGCGATCTTGGGGCAAGCATCAACCTAATACCTACATCCACTATCAGGAAGCTTGGCTTAACTGATGAAGTTAAACCAACCCGGATATGTCTCCAACTTGCTGATGGTTCCACTAAATACCCATCAGGCGTGATTGAGGACATGATTGTCAGAGTTGGGCCATTCGCCTTTCCTACTGACTTTGTTGTGCTGGAAATGGAGGAGCACAAGAGTGCTACTCTCATTCTAGGAAGACCCTTCCTAGCAACTGGACGATCCCTCATTGACGTCCAACAGGGGGAAATAACCCTGAGAGTCAACGATGACGAGTTCAAGTTGAACGCTGTCAAAGCCATGCAGCATCCAGACACATCAACAGACTGCATGAAAGTTGACCTTATTGACTCTTTAGTAGAAGAGATCAACATGGCTGAGAGTCTCGAATCAGAGTTGGAAGACATCTTTAAAGATGTTCAGCCTGATTTGGAGGATTCAGGGGACATGAAAGAGCCTCTGAACTTTCTTCTGAAAGAGGAAAAACCTCCTAAACCAGAGCTCAAGCCACTGCCACCATCCTTGAAATATGCATTTCTAGGAGAAGGTGACACCTTTCCAGTGATCATAAGCTCTGCTTTAAATTCACAGGAAGAGGAAGCACTTATTCAAGTGCTAAGGATACACAAGACAGCTCTTGGGTGGTCCATAGGTGACCTTAAGGGCATAAGCCCAGCTAGATGCATGCACAAAATCCTATTGGAGGATAATGCCAAACCAGTGGTTCAACCACAGAGGCGGCTAAATCCAACCATGAAGGAAGTGGTGCAGAAAGAGGTCACCAAATTACTAGAGGCTGGGATTATTTATCCCATTTCTGATAGCCCCTGGGTGAGCCCTGTTCAAGTCGTCCCAAAAAAGGGAGGCATGACAGTGATTCATAATGAAAAAAATGAACTGGTTCCTACAAGAACAGTTATAGGGTGGCGCATGTGTATTGACTACAGAAGGCTCAATACAGCCACCAGAAAGGATCATTTTCCTTTACCATTCATAGACCAGATGCTAGAGAGACTAGCAGGTCATGATTATTACTGCTTTTTGGATGGCTACTCAGGATATAACCAGATTGCAGTAGATCCCCAGGATCAAGAGAAAACAGCATTCACATGTCCATCCGGAGTGTTTGCCTATAGAAGGATGCCCTTTGGGCTATGCAATGCACCTGCAACCTTCCAGAGATGCATGCTCTCTATTTTCTCTGATATGGTGGAAAAATTTCTGGAAGTCTTCATGGATGACTTCTCAGTATATGGAGACTCATTCAGCTCCTGTCTTGATCACCTGAAACTTGTTCTGAAAAGATGCCAAGAAACCAACCTAGTTTTAAACTGGGAAAAGTGTCACTTCATGGTGACTGAAGAAATTGTTCTTGGGCATAAAATCTCAAACAAGGGAATAGAGGTGGATCAAGCAAAAATAGAGGTAATTGAAAAATTACCACCACCTGCCAATGTTAAGGCAATCAGAAGCTTTCTGGGGCATGCAGGATTCTATAGGAGGTTTATAAAGGATTTTTCAAAAATCGCAAAACATCTAAGCAATCTGCTAGCTGCTGACACGCCATTTGTGTTTGACACAGCATGCCTGCAGGCGTTTGAAACGCTGAAAGCTAAGCTGGTCACAGCACCAGTCATTTCTGCACCAGACTGGACATTGCCATTTGAGTTAATGTGTGATGCCAGTGATCATGCCATTGGTGCAGTATTGGGACAGAGGCATGACAAGCTTCTGCATGTCATTTATTATGCCAGTCGCGTTTTAAATGATGCCCAGAAAAATTACACAACCACAGAAAAAGAACTACTTGCAGTGGTTTACGCCATTGACAAGTTCAGATCATACTTAGTAGGATCAAAAGTGATTGTGTATACTGACCATGCTGCTCTTAAATATCTACTCACAAAGCAGGATTCAAAACCCAGGCTCATCAGATGGGTATTGCTTCTGCAAGAGTTTGATATAGAAATAAGAGACAGAAAAGGGACAGAGAACCAAGTGGCTGATCATCTGTCCCGGATAGAGCCAGTGAAAGGGACGTCCCTCCCCTTTCTTGAGATCTCTGAGACGTTCCCTGATGAGCATCTATTTGCCATTCAGGAAGCACCATGGTTTGCCGATATTGCAAACTATAAAGCTGCAAGGTTCATACCCAAGGAGTACAATAGAATACAAAAGAAGAAATTAGTTACTGATGCAAAGTACTACTTGTGGGATGAACCCTATCTCTTTAAGAGATGTGCAGACGGAATTATCCGTAGGTGTGTCCCCAGAGAGGAAGCACAGAGAATCCTATGGCATTGCCACGGATCTCAATATGGAGCCATTTCGGAGGTGAGCGAACAGCCACCAAGGTCCTCCAATGTGGCTTCTATTGGCCCACACTCTATAAAGATTCCCGAGAGTTTGTACGTAATTGTGACAGTTGCCAAAGAGCTGGTAATCTGCCTCATGGTTACGCCATGCCTCAACAAGGAATCTTGGAAATAGAGTTGTTTGATGTATGGGGAATTGACTTTATGGGACCTTTCCCACCATCATACTCAAACACTTATATTCTGGTGGCAGTTGACTATGTATCAAAATGGGTTGAGGCTATTGCCACACCCACCAATGATACTAAAACAGTGCTGAAGTTCCTCCAGAAACATATCTTTAGCAGGTTTGGTGTCCCTAGAGTGTTAATCAGTGATGGGGGCACTCACTTCTGCAATAAACAGCTTTACTCTGCCATGGTTCGGTATGGAATTCGCCACAAGGTGGCCACTCCATATCATCCACAAACCAATGGGCAGGCTGAAGTCTCTAACAGAGAATTAAAGAGAATCCTGGAACGGACAGTAAATACCCGTAGAAAGGATTGGGCAAGGAGCTTGGATGATGCTCTGTGGGCTTACAGAACAGCATTCAAGACCCCTATAGGGACCTCTCCATACCAACTCGTGTATGGTAAGGCATGCCACTTGCCCGTGGAACTGGAACATAAGGCCTACTGGGCAACCAGATTCCTAAACTTAGATGCCAAATTAGCAGGAGAAAAACGATTGCTCCAGCTAAATGAGCTAGAGGAATTTAGATTCACAGCTTTCGAAAATGCCAAGCTTTATAAAGAAAAATAAAAAAAATGGCATGACAGAAAGCTGTCATCTAGAATCTTTGAACCAGGACAGAAGGTCCTGTTGTTTAACTCTAGACTCAGGCTATTCCTCGGGAAACTGAAATCCCGGTGGAGGGGACCATACGTGATTACAAGTGTGTCACCATATGGTTACATAGAGCTTCAAGATATTGATTCTGATAAGAAGTTCATTGTCAATGGACAAAGAATCAAGCATTATCTTAAAGGCAACATTGAGCAAGAATGCTCAAGGCTGAAGCTAGATTAAAAGCTCAGCAAGGTCCAGCTAAAGACAATAAAGAAGCGCTTTCTGGGAGGCAACCCAGCCATGGGGCATTAATCCTCTAAGCATTTCTGCCCTATTTTTATTTTTATTTGTTTATATAAAGTTCACTGACACTAAGGTACAGAATCATTTGTGTAAGTTTACAGGGTTACAGAAGGAATTTGCACACAAAACAGAGAAAGGGAGCTCAATGGCAAGAAAACGCCAGTAAAGGGGCATTTTGGGCGTTCAGCGCCCAAAATGGGCATCCACTGGGCGCTGAACACCAGTAATGGCAGCAATTGGGCGTTCAACGCCAGAAATGGCCACCCACTGGGCGTTGAACGCCAGGAATGACAGCAAGTGGGCGCTGAACGCCCAGGAGATCAGCATTTGGGCGCTGAACGCCCAAAACAAGCAGTGTTTGGGCGTTCAAACGCCAGGAAGCCAGGGAGGAGCCAAATCCATTTATCCCACACGTATTTCCATTCTAATTTATAATTTTATGATCCAATACATGATTTTATTTACATAAACATGTCAAGAACCCTGATTTCTAAAAATCCTACTTTCAAAATATCAAATGTATCTTAATTCATAAGCACACACCCTCTTTGCAAATTCAATCCAACTCTTTTCAAATCTTTTCCAAAAACAAATCTATCTTTTTCACTCTAAAAATCTTATCAATATCTTTTTCAAATCCTCATATTATCTTTTTCAAAATCCAAATTGATCTTTTTCAAAAATCTATCCTATCTTTTCAAAATCAAACTATATCTTCTATCTTATCTTTTTCAACTCAATCTTTTTATCTTATCTTTTCCAATTTTTCGAAAACCCACCCCCCACCCCTTTAAAATTGGGTTCGGCCTCCCCCCTCCTCCATCAACAAGTGCACCTCGATCTCCTTCTATCCCTCTCCTTTCTTTTCTTTTGCTTGAGGACAAGCAAACCTCTAAGTTTGGTGTGTTTTTCCGAGATCACCAAGATCATGGCTCCCAAAGGAAAACAACCCACTCCAAGAGGCAAGAAAGAGAGCGTTCCAAAACCACTTTGGAATCAAGGGAAGTTCTTATCTAAAGAACATTCAGACCATTATCTTAAAGTAATGGGTCTGAGATCAGTGATCCCGGAAGTTAGATTCGATCTGAAAGAAGATGAATATCCGGAGATCCAGGAGCAAATTTGAATCAGGAACTGGGAAGTCCTAGCTAATCCTGAAACAAAAGTAGGAAGGAACATGGTCCAGGAGTTCTATGCTAATATGTGGCAGACTGACAAGCAAAGACTATCTGGAACAGCCTGCTACGAATTTCGGACCATGGTCAGGGGAAAGATTGTTCATACCACCCCTGACAAGATCAGAGAGATATTAAAGCTACCTCAGCTAAAGGATGATCCAGACTCCTTCAACAGGAGGATGATGAGAGTAGACATTGGCCTGGATAAGATCCTAGAGGACATATGTATCCCTGGAGCCAGGTGGACCACCAACACAAAGGGCGTCCCAAATCAACTCAAGAGAGAGGATCTCAAACCAGTTGCCAGAGGTTGGCTGGACTTCATTGGGCATTCTCTGTTGCCCACTAGCAACCGTTCTGAAGTCACAGTTAAAAGAGCAGTGATGATTCATTGCATCATGATGGGAAAGGAAGTGGAGGTTCATCAGCTGATTTCAACAGAGCTCTATAAGATTGCTAACAAAAATTCAAAAGAAGCCAGGTTGGCTTATCCAAACGTGATCTCTCTGCTCTGCAAGGATGCTGGAGTCAAGATGGGAATAACTGAATATATCCTAATTGAAAAGTCAATCACCAAAGCATCAATGGAGAGACAACAAGCACAGGAGGATCTTATCAAGAAGAGAGCACAGGAATTCCTCCCAGAGATTCCTCAAGCAGAATATTAGGAATATCTTGAGACATCTATCACCAAGATACAGGAAGCTATGGAGCAAATAATAAAACAACAAAAGGAACACAGTCAAATGCTGACCCATATGCTTAAAGAACAAGAGGAGCAGGGACGTGACTTAAGGGAACTGAAGCGCCAAAAGTCTTCTGTGATACCAAGCCTGCCAAGGATCAGAGGAACCCCCATACCCCCAGAATAAAGGTTGTTAATTTCCAATTTCTGCCTTAACTCTGTGACAGTGTCCTTATAAAAGTACCTTAGAAGTCATATAATAGTAATTAGTATCTATTTGATTTTATCTCCAATTAAGCTATAGTTTATTTTTCTCATCATCATTAAACATGAATAAAATAGTAGATCTTTTGAATAAGAAGCAATAAAATTTCGAGTTTAAATAAAACAAATTCTAATTGGTTAAATGTGGTGGCAATGCTTTCTGTCTTCTGAATGAATGCTTGAACAGTGCATATGTCTTTTGAATTTGTTGTTTAAGACTGTTAAATATGTTGGCTCTTGAAAGAATAATGAACATGAGACATGTTATTGATAATCTGAAAAATCATAAAAATGATTCTTGAAGCAAGAAAAAGCAGCAAAGAACAAAGCTTGCAGAAAAAAAAAAAAGCAAGCAGAAAAAGCCAATAACCCTTAAAACCAAAAGGCAAGGGCAATTAAAAAGGATCCCAAGGCTTTGAGCATCAGTGGATAGGAGGGCCTAAAGGACTGAAATCCTGGTCTAAGCGGCTAAACCAAGCTGTCCCTAACCATGTGCTTGTGGCGTGCAGGTGTCAAGTGAAAACTTGAGACTGAGCGGTTAAAGTCAAGGTCCAAAGCAAAAAGAAGAGTGTGCTTAAGAACTCTGGACACCTCTAATTGGGGACTTTAGCAAAGCTGAGTCACAATCTGAAAAGGTTCACCCAGTTATGTGTCTGTGGCATTTATGTATCCGGTAGTAATACTGGAAAACAAAGTGCTTAGGGCCACGGCCAAGACTCATAAAGAAGCTGTGTTCAAGAATCATCACACTGAACTAAGAAAATCAATAACACTATCTGAAATCTGAGTTCCTATAGATGCCAATCACTCTGAGCTTCAATGGATAAAGTGAGATGCCAAAACTGTTCAGAAGCAAAAAGCTACTAGTCCCGCTCATCTAATTAGAATCTGAGCTTCAATCAAAAACTCTGAGATATTATTGCTTCTCAACCTATTAGTCTTCTATTTTATTTGTCTAGTTGCTTGAGGACAAGCAACAGTTTAAGTTTGGTGTTGTGATGAGCGGGTATTTTATACGCTTTTTGGGGATAATTTCATATAGTTTAGAGTATGTTTTAGTTAGTTTTTAGTCTATTTCTAGTAGTTTTTAGGAAAATTCATATTTCTGGACTTTACTATGAGTTGTGTGTTTTTCTGTAATTTCAGGTATTTATCTGACTGAAATTGAAGGAGCTGAGCAAAAATCTGATTCAGGCTGAAAAAGGACTGCTAATGCTGTTGGATTCTGACCTCCCTGCACTCAAATTGGATTTTCCGGAGCTACAGAACTCGAAATGGCATGCTTCCAATTGCATTGGAAACTAGACATCCAGGGCTTTCCAGAAATATATAATAGTCCATACTTTGCACAAGGATAGACGACGCAAACTGGCGTTCAACGCCAGTTCTCTGCCCAATTCTGGCATGCAGCGCCAGAAAAGGATCAAAAACTGGAGTTGAACGCCCAAACTGGCATAAAAACTGGCGTTCAACTCCACAAATGGCCTCTGCACGTGGATTGCTTAAGTCTCAGCCCCAGCACACACCAAGTGGGCCCCAGCACACAGAAGTGGGCCCCAGAAGTGAATTTCTGCATCATCCATCATAGTTTCTCCAATTTCTGTAAACCTAGGCTACTAGTTTAGTATTTAAACAACTTTTAGAGACTTATTTAGGATCTCATGACATTTCAGATCAAAACTTTGTATTCTCTGACGGCATGAGTCTCTAAACCCCATTGTTGGGGGTGAGGAGCTCTGCTGTGTCTCGATGAATTAATGCAAGTATTTCTGTTTTCCATTCAAACACGCTTGTTCCTATCTAAGATGTTCATTCGCGCTTAACTGTGATGAAGGTGATGATCCGTGACATTCATCACCTTCCTCAAACCACGAACGTGTGCCTGACAACCACCTCCGTTCTATATTCGATTGAATGAGTATCTCTTAGATTCCTTAATCAGAATCTCCGTGGTATAAGCTAGAACTGATGGCGGCATTCATGAGAATCCGGAAAGTCTAAACCTTGTCTGTGGTATTCCGAGTAGGATTTAAGGATTGAATGACTGTGACGAGCTTCAAACTCCTGAAGGCTGGGCGTTAGTGACAGACGCAAAAGGATAGTAAACCCTATTCCAACCGGATCGAGAACCAACCGGTGATTAGCCGTGCTGTGACAGAGCGCGTGAGCGTAGTTTTCACTGGAAGGAAGGAAGGTAGCCATTGACAACGGTGATCCACCAACACACAGCTTGCCATAGGAGGACGTGCGTGCGTGAATTAGAAGACAGAGGAAAGCAGAGATTCAGAAGACAAAGCATCTCCAAAACTCCAACATATTCTCCATTACTGCACAACAAGTAACCTTTAGTCTATGCTCTATTGTTTATTCACAATTCAACTGATTAACATAATTAACTTCCTGACTAAGATCTACATGATAACCATAGATTGCTTCAAACCAACAATCTCCGTGGGATTCGACCCTTACTCACGTAAGGTATTACTTGGACGACCCAGTGCACTTGCTGGTTAGTAGTACGCGTTGTGAAAAGTGTGATTCACAATTCGTGCACCAGATGGCTTTTATATGTTTATTGAGTTACCATTGTTGATTTTGATCATTGGTTGTTCATAGTTTTTATCATTTTCCTAATTTTGCCATGTTTTATGATTATGCCCACCATGTGTTTGATGAAATGCCAATTTTGATTATGGGGTAGATTTTCACCCCTTGGCTTGGGGAAATGAATTGATGGAATACTAGAGTCATAATGTCCGATATTTAGTGATAATTATTGGGTTGTTAGTTGTTATTGTTTCCACTAACGCTAGCTTTTTACTAAGGTAATTAGTAAGTTAGCTAGGATTGGATTAATAACAATTATGCTCACTTGACTTACTCTTCGATGTTAAGGGTTGACTAGGTGAGATTAATCTATCATAATTATCATAGTTGTGGTTATTATAAGGAAGGATTCCATAACTCATCCCAAGTCAAGGCTTCGATTTATGTTTTGAACCACTTTTCAATCACTTTAAAGCATTACTTATCCATATTACATAGATAGTTCTTTTATTCCTTTATTAGTTTATTAATTGCAATTTTGAGTGTTCTTTAATTCCTTTAATTGCTTGCTTCAACCATTGAAAATTCCCTTGCTTTTCACAACCAAAATTGTGCGCTCTTGGGTACTAGTTCCTAGGGAGAACGACCCGAGGTTTAATTACTCTCGGTTATTTTGTGTTGATTGTGACTTATCTTTATTTTAAACTTTGATTGAGAGCTAATTGTTGTTCTAGGCTATGCTTGCAACGAGATTCTGTTTTTGTAAAATTCTAGATTAACAATAATTCTCACATCACAGTACTATCTTAGGATATAGTGCCCACCACACTCTTGGAATATAGTGTCCATCACACTTCACAATCAGAGAGGACTGTGATGCAACAATAGGGAATTCTCAACCTATCTAGTTCACACCACAATCAGAAATTGAATCGAAGAAAATCTTCAACCTTCTATCTAATCTCCCGATGTAACAAGAGAGGAAATCCTCAACCCCACTTATTGTCCACCGTAACACAAGGGAGGAAATCCTCAACCTCAACTTGTCTATCTGTGAGCGGGACAAAGCCACCGTCCTCATCGTGGGCAGGACGAATCACCATCCCCACAATATCAATAATGCAAGCAGGACAAAACCGACGTCTTTGTCAATCAATAATCATCATCAAATTCATCATAAACATATTTCATAATCACGCATACAGGACAAAACCCACGTCCTTGCCAATTTAGTTTTCATACCATATTTATAATCATTTTCAACCCGTGAGCGAGACAAAGCCACCCTCTTCACTGTGGGCGGGACGAACCGCTGGTGCACGAAATTGTGATCCCTGGTAATGGCTCCAAAAACTTGGTGCTCTAATCTTAATTCATAATTTGTCACAACTTCGATACAACTAACCAGCAAGTGCACTGGGTCGTCCAAGTAATAAAACCTTACGTGAGTAAGGGTCGATCCCACGGAGATTGTTGGCTTGAAGCAAGCTATGGTCACCTTGTAAATCTCAGTCAGGCGGATATCAAATGGTTATGGAGTTTTCGAATAATAATAATAAATAAACAGAAAATAAAGATAGAAATACTTATGTAATTCATTGGTGAGAATTTCAGATAAGTGTATAGAGATGCTTTCGTTCATTTGAACCTCTGCTTTCCTGCTGTCTTCATCCAATCCTTCCTACTCCTTTCCATGGCAAGCTTTATATAGGGCATCACCGTTGTCAATGGCTACATCCCATCCTCTCTGTGAAAAAGGTCCACATGCTTTGTCACGGCACGGCTAATCATCTGGAGGTTCTCGATCATACTGGAATAGGGTTCACCCTCCTTTTGCATCTGTCACTACGCCCAGCACTCGCGAGTTTGAAGTTCGTCATAGCCATCCCTTCCCTGATTCTACTCGGAATACCACAGACAAGGTTTAGACTTTTCGGATCTCAGGAATGGCCATCCATGGGTTCTAACTTATACCACAAAGATTCTAATATCTCGGAATCGGTCCTCTGTATTAGATATCTAAGAGATACTCATTCTAGCTTGTTGCATGTAGAACGGAAGTGTTTGTCAGGCACGTGTTCATAAGTGAGAATGATGATGAGCGTCACATAATCATCACATTCATCATGTTCTTGGGTGCGAATGGATATCTTAGAAGCGGAATAAGTTGAATTGAATAGAAAAACAGTAGTACTTTGCATTAAATCATGAGGAACAGCAGAGCTCCACACCTTAATCTATGGAGTGCAGAAATTCTACCGTTGAAAATACATAAGTGATAATGGAGTTCATTGGTCTCGGCCCCAGAGGGGAACTGGAGTAACCAAGACTAAAAATGATCCGAAGATGTAAATACAATAGTAAAAAGTCCTATTTATACTAAACTAGTTACTAGGGTTTACAGAAGTAAGTTATTGATGCATAAATCCACTTCTGGGGCCCACTTGGTGTGTGCTTGGGCTGACCTTAAAGTTTACGCGTGCAGAGACTTCTTTTGGAGTTGAACGCCAAGTTGTAACGTGTTTTTGTCGTTCAACTCTGGTTCGTGATGTGTTTCTGGCGTTTAACTCCAGACTGCAGCGCAGAACTGGCGTTCAACGCCCTTTTGCGTCATCTAAACTCGGCTAAAGTATGGACTATTATATATTGCTGGAAAGCCCTGGATGTCTAATTTCCAATGCAATTGGAAGCGCGCCATTTGGAGTTCTATAGCTCTAGAAAATTTACTTTGAGTGCAGGGATGTCAGAATCCAACAGCATCAGTAGTCCTTCTTCAACCTCTGAATTTGATTTTTGCTCAAGTCCCTCAATTTCAGCCAGAAAATACTTGAAATCACAGAAAAACACACAAACTCATAGTAAAGTCCAGAAATGTGAATTTAACATAAAAAATAATAAAAACATCCCTAAAAGTAACTAGATTCTACTAAAAACATACTAAAAACAATGCCAAAAAGCGTATAAATTATCCGCTCATCACAACACCAAACTTAAATTGTTGCTTGTCCCCAAGCAACTGAAAATCAAATAAGATAAAAAGAAGAGAATATACTATAAATTCCAAACTATCAATGAAACATAGCTCCAATCAGATGAGCGGGACCTGTAGCTTTTTGCCTCTTGAATAGTTTTGGCATCTCGCTTTATCCATTGAAGTTCAGAATGATTGGCATCTATAGGAACTCAGAGTTCAGATAGTGTTATTGATTCTCCTAGTTCAGTATGTTGATTCTTGAACACAGCTACTTTATGATTCTTGGCCGTGGCTCTAAGCACTTTGTTTTCCAGTATTACCACCGGATACATAAATGCCACAGACACATAATTGGGTGAACCTTTTCAGATTGTGACTCAACTTTGCTAAAGTCCCCAATTAGAGGTGTCCAGGGTTCTTAAGCACACTCTTTTTTTTTGCTTTGGACCTTGACTTTAACCGCTCAGTCTCAAGTTTTCACTTGACACCTTCATGCCACAAGCACATGGTTAGG
The DNA here is from genome assembly GCF_003086295.3 of Arachis hypogaea. Lineage (NCBI taxonomy): Eukaryota > Viridiplantae > Streptophyta > Magnoliopsida > Fabales > Fabaceae > Arachis > Arachis hypogaea. The sequence goes on along the minus strand of NC_092046.1, from coordinate 34,910,412 downwards.
GACAGCTTGGTTTAGCCGCTTAGGCCAGGATTTTATTCCTTTAGGCCCTCCTATCCACTGATGCTCAAAGCCTTGGGATCCTTTTTATTTACCCTTGCCTTTTGGTTTTAAGGGTTACTGGCTTTTTGCTCTTGCCTTTTGGTTTTGAGAGCTTTTGGCTTTTTCTGCTTGCTTTTTCTTTTTCTTTCTTTTTTTTCGCTATTTTTTCTGCAAGCTTTGTATTCACTGATTTTTCTTGCTTCAAGAATCATTTTTATGATTTTTCAGATTATCAAATAACATGTCTCCTTGTCATCATTCTTTCAAGAGCCAACATATTTAACATTCATAAACAACAACTTCAAAAGACATATGCACTGTTCAAGCATTCATTCAGAAAACAAAAAGTATTGTCACCACATCAATATAATTAAACTAAGTTCAAGGATAAATTCGAAACTCATGTACTTCTTGTTCTTTTGAATTAAAAACATTTTTCATTTAAGAGAGGTGATGGATTCATAGGACATTCATAACTTTAAGACAAAGTTACTAAATACTAATGATCATGTAATAAGACACTTACATAGATAAGCACTTGACATAAAGAAAACGAAAAACAGAAAATTTGAGAACAAGGAATGAGTCTACCTTAGTGATGGTGGTGTTTCCTTCTTGAGGAACCAATGATGTCCTTGAGCTCTTCTATGTCTCTTTCTTGTCTTTGTTGCTCCTCCCTCATTGCTCTTTGATCTTCTCTAATTTCATGGAGGATGATGGAGTGCTCTTGATGTTCCACCCTTAATTGTCCCATGTTGGAACTTAATTCTCCTAGGGAGGTGTTGATTTGCTCCCAAAAATTCAGTGGAGGAAAGTACATCCCTTGAGGCATCTCAGGGATTTCTTGGTGATGAGCTTCTTCATGCGTCCCTTGAGATCCATGAATAGGCTCTCTTGTTGGCTCCATCCTTTTCTTAGTGATGGGCTTGTCCTTATCAATGAGGATATCTCCCTCTATGTCAATCCCAGCCGAGTTGCATAGATGGCAAATGAGGTGAGGAAAGGCTAACCTTGCCATGGTGGAGGACTTGTCAGCCACCTTGTAGAGTTCTTGAGGTATGATCTCATGAACTTCCACCTCTTCTCCAATCATGATGCTATGGATCATGATGGCCCGGTCTATAGTAACTTCAGACCGGTTGCTAGTGGAAATGATTGAGCGTTGAATGAACTCCAACCATCCTCTAGCTACAGGCTTAAGGTCCAGTCTTCTCAGTTGAACCGGTTTGCCTTTTGAGTCAACCTTCCATTGAGCTCCTTCCACACATATGTCCACGAGGACTTGGTCCAACCTTTGATCAAAGTTGACTCTCCTTGTGTAAGGGCGTGCGTTCTCTTCCATCATTGGCAAGTTGAACACCAACCTCACATTTTCCGGACTAAAATCTAAGTATTTCCCCCGAACCATGGTGAGATAATTCTTTGGGTTCGGGTTCTTACTTTGATCATGGTTCCTAGTGATCCATGCATTAGCATAGAACTCTTGAACCATTAGAATTCCGACTTGTTGGATGGGTTTTGTTAGAACTTCCCAACCTCTTCTTTGGATTTCATGTCAGATTTTCAGATACTCATTTCTCTTGAGTTTGAAAGGGACCTCGGGGATCACCTTCTTCTTGGCCACAACATCATAGAAGTGGTCTTGATGGGCTTTGGAGATGAATCTTTCCATCTTCCATGACTCGGAGGTGGAAGCTTTTGTCTTCCCTTTCCCTTTTCTAGAGGATTCTCCGGTCTTAGGTGCCATCAATGGTAATGGAAAAACAAAAAGCTTTATGCTTTTACCACACCAAACTTAGAATATTGCTCGCCCTCGAGCAAGAGAAGAAAGAAGAGATGAAGAAGAAGAAGAAGAAATGGAGGAGAGGGAGAGAGGTTTGTGTTTCGGCCAAGAAGAGGAAGAGGGGGTTATGTTGTGTGAAAATGAAGAAGAATGGAGGGGTTTATATAGTGAAGGGAGAGGGGTGAGGTTCGGCCATTTAGGGTGGGTTTGGGTGGGAAAGTGATTTTGAATTTTGAAGGTAGGTGGGGTTTATGAGGTAGGTTTATGGGGAAGAGTGGATGGATGTGAGTGGTGACTGGGTAGTAGGGAAGAGAGCTTGATGTGATTGGTGAAGGGTTTTGGGAAAAGGTGTTTATTGGGAAGAGAGGATGAACATTGAGAAGAGGGAAGAGTATGAGTGGAGGTCGGTGGGGATCCTGTGGGGTCCACAGATGCTGAGATGATCCTGTGGGGTCCACAGATCCTGAGGTGTCAAGGAATTGCATCCCTGCACCAATTAGGCATGTAAAATGCCTTTGCATGCAATTCTGGCATTTAAACGCCGAATTGGTGCTTGTTTCTGGCGTTCAGCGCCAGCTTTCCTCAGTGTGCATTCCTGGCGTCTGAATGCCAGGATGCTGCTTGTTTTGGGCGTTCAACGCCAGATCCATGCTCTGTTCTGGCGTTGAACACCAGCCAGATGCTCCTTACTGGCGTTTAAACGCCAGTAAGCCCTTCCTCCAGGGTGTGATTTTTCTTTTGCTGTTTTTGATTCTGTTTTTTATTTTTCTATTTATTTTGTGACTCCACATGATCATGAACCTAATAAAACATGAAAGAACAATAAGAATGACAATAAAATTAGATAAATAAAAATTGGGTTGCCTCCCAACAAGCACTTTTTTAATGTCAATAGCTTGAGAGTGGGCTCTCATGGAGCCACACAGGTGATCAGGTCAATTTTATAGACTCCCAACACCAAACTTAGAGTTTGGATATGGGAGTTCAACACCAAACTTAGAGTTTGGCTGAGGCCTCCCAACACCAAACTTAGAGTTTGACTGTGGGGGCTTTAGTCGACTCTGTACTGAGAGAAGCTTTTCATGCTTCCTCTCCATGGTTACAGAGAGAGATCCTTGAGTTTTAAACACAAGGTTGTCCTCATTTAGTTGAAGGATCAATTCTCCTCTGTCCACATCAATCACAGCTCTTGCTGTGGCTAGAAAGGGTCTTCTAAGAATGATGGATTCATCCTCATCCTTCCCAGTATCCAGGATTATGAAATCAGCAGGGATGTAAAGGCCTTCAACCTTTACTAACACGTCCTCTACCTGTCCATAAACCTCTTTTCTTGAGTTGTCTGCCATCTCTAATAAGATTCTGGCAGCTTGCACCTCAAAGATTCCCAGTTTCTTCATTACAGAGAGGGGCATGAGGTTTATCCCTGACCCAAGGTCACATAGAGCCTTTTCAAAGGTTATGGTGCCTATGGTACAAGGTATTAGGAACTTTCCAGGATCCTGTTTCTTCTGAGGCAATGTCAGTTGATCCAGATCACTTAGTTCATTGATGAGCAAGGGAGGTTCATCTTCCCAAGTCTCATTACCAAATAATTTGGCATTCAGCTTCATGATTGCACCAAGGTACTTGGTAACTTGCTCTTTAGTAACATCCTCATTCTCTTCAGAAGAAGAATACTCATCAGAGCTCATGAAGGGCATAAGGAGGTTCAATGGAATCTCTATGGTCTCTAGATGAGTCTCAGATTCCTTTGGTTCCTCAGAGGAAAACTCCTTATTGATCACTGGACGTCCCAGGAGGTCTTCCTCACTGGGATTCACGTTCTCCTCCTCTCTTGTAGGTTCAGCCATGATGGTCAATTCAATGGCCTTGCACTCTTCTTTTGGATTTTCTTCTGTATTGCTTGGGAGAGCACTAGGAGGGGTTTCAGTGATCTTCTTACTCAGCTGGCCCACTTGTGCCTCCAAATTTCTAATGGAGGACCTTGTTTTATTTCAGAGTGGCCTTAGATAGATCAGAGACTAAGTTTGCTAAATTAGAGGTATTTTGTTCAGAGTTCTCTGTCTGTTGCTGAGTGGATGATGGAAAAGGCTTGCTATTGCTAAACCTGTTTCTTCCACCATTATTAAAGCCTTGTTGAGGCTTTTGTTGATCCTTCCATGAGAGATTTTGGTGATTTCTCCATGAGGGATTATAAGTGTTTCCATAGGGTTCACCCATGTAATTCACCTCTGTTATTGCAGGGTTTTTAGGATCATAAGCTTCTTCTTCAGAAGACGCCTCTTGAGTACTGTTGGATGCAGCTTGCATTCCATTCAGACTCTGAGAAATCATATTGACTTGCTGAGTCAATATTTTATTCTGAGCCAATATGGCATTCAGAGTATCAATTTCAAGAACTCCCTTCTTCTGAGGCGTCCCATTACTCACAGGATTCCTCTCAGAAGTGTACATAAACTGGTTGTTAGCAACCATGTCAATAAGTTCTTGAGCTTCTGCAGGCATTTTCTTTAGGTGAATGGATCCACCTGCAGAAGTATCCAATGACATCTTAGCTAATTCAGACAGACCATCATAGAATATATCCAGGATGGTCCATTCTGAAAGCATGTCAGAAGGACACTTTTTGGTCAGTTCCTTGTATCTCTCCCAAGCTTCATTGAGGGATTCACATTCTTTCTGTCTGAAGGTTTGAACATCCACCCTAAGCTTACTGAGCTTTTGAGGAGGAAAGAACTTGGCTAAGAAAGTCGTGACCAGCTTATCCTAAGAGTTCAGGCTGTCTTTGGGTTGAGAATCCAACCATATTCTAGCTCTATCTCTCACAGCAAACGGGAAAAGCATGAGCCTGTAGACTTCAGGATCTACTCCATTAGTCTTAACAGTATCACATATCTGCAAGAATTTAGTTAAGAACTAAAAAGGATCTTCAGATGGAAGTTCATGAAACTTGCAGTTTTGTTGCATCAGAGAAACTAGTTGAGGTTTAAGCTCAAAATTGTTTGCTCCCAATGGTAGGGATGGAGATGCTTCTTCCATATAAATTGAAATTTAGTGCAATAAAGTCACTAAGCATCTTCCTTGCATTATTATTTTCGGCTGCCATCTCCTCTTCTTGTTCGAAAATTCCTGTAAGGTTGTCTCTGGATTGTTGTATTTTAACTTCTCTTAGTTTTCTTTTCAGAGTCCTTTCAGGTTCAGGGTCTGCTTCAACAAGAATGTTCTTGTCCTTGCTCCTGCTCATATGAAAAAGAAGGGAACAGAAAATAATAATAGGGATCCTTTTTACCACAATATAGAGATTCCCTTGTTGTTAGTAGAAGAAGAAAGGGAATAAGAGTGAAGAAGAATAGATAATCCCAACACAAGGGTGAGGATAGGAGCAGTGATTTGAGATGAAGAGAAGTGTTAGTAAATGAATAAATAAATAGAAGGAGATGGGAGAGAGAGAATTTCGAAAAATAAATTTTGAAAAAGAGTTAATGATTTTTGAAAATTAAGATAAAATTAAAATTAAAATTAAAAATTGAAACAATTAATTAATTAAAAAGAATTTTTGAAAAAGGGGGAGGTATTTTCGAAAATTAGAGAGGGATAGTTAGTTAGGTAGTTTTGAAAGAGATAAGAAACAAACAAAAAGTTAATTAGTTAGTTGAAACAAATTTTGAAAATCAATTTTTAAAAGATAAGAAGATAAGAAGTTAGAAAAGGTATTTGAAAAAGATATGATATGAAAAGGTATGATTAAAAAGATATGATTTTGAAAAAGATAAGATAAAAATATATTTTTGAAAAGATATGATTGAAATTAGTTTTGAAAAAGGTTTGATTTTTAAAATCACAATTAATGACTTGATTCACAAGAAATCACAAGATATGATTCTAAAACTTAAAGTTTGAATCTTTCTTAACAAGTAAGTAACAAACTTGAAATTTTTGAATCAAAACATTAATTGTTGATGATATTTTCGAAAATATGATATAAAATTAAGAAAAAAGATTTTTGAAAAATATTTTTAAAATTTTCAAAAATAAATAAGAAAAATGAAAAAGATATGATTTTTGAAAAAGATTTTGAAAAAGATAAGATTTTTAAATTGAAATTTTGATTTGACTCATAAGAAACAACTAAATTTTAAAAAGTTTTGAAAAAGTCAAATCAAATTTTCGAAAATTTATGAGTGAAAAAGGGAAAGATATTTTTTTTATTTTTGAATTTTTAATGAAGAAAGAGAAAAACATGAAAAATGACTCACAACATGAAAATTTTGGATCAAAACATGTGATGCATGCAAGAACACTATGAATGTCAAGATGAACACCAAGAACACTTTGAATGTCAAGATGAACACCAAGAACTTATTTTTTTGAAAAATTTTCAAGAAAAGAAAACATGCAAGACACCAAACTTAGAAATTTTTCATGTATAGACACTATGAATGCAAGAATGCATATGAAAAATAAGAAAAGACACAAAACAAGAAAATATGAAGATCAAACAAGAAGACTGGCCAAGAACAACTTGAAGATCATGAAGAACACTATGAATGCATGAATTTTCGAAAAATGCATAAATTTTTTAGAAAAAAATGCAATTGACACCAAACTTAAAAATTGACTCAAGACTCAAACAAGAAACACAAAATATTTTTTGATTTTATGATTATATGATTTTTTTGTATTTTCTTTTAAAAAATTTTTTCGAAAAACATATAGGAAAAAGAAAATAAGAAATTCAAAATTTTTAATAAGAATCCCAGGAATCTTTCAATGTTGGCCTAAAGCTCCAATCCAAGGGTTGGGCATGGCTTAATAGCCAGCCAGCTTTAGGATATAAATCAAGCATGCAACAACTGATATTCCAATTAACTTGCCTCTATGCTGATGGTTGGAAGCCACAGTCCAAAAGAATTAGACATGGCTTTACAGCCAACCAGGCTTCAACATGCTTCATGAAACACTAGAATTCATTCTTAAAATTTTAGAATATTTTTCGAAAACAGATGAGAAATTTTTTGAAAGATTTTTGAAAAATTTTTGAAAATAAAACAAAAAGAAAATTACCTAATCTGAACAACAAGATGAACCGTCAGTTGTCCAAACTCGAACAATCCTCGGCAACGGCGCCAAAAACATGGTACACGAAATTATGATCCCTGGTAATGGCTCCAAAAACTTGGTGCTCTAATCTTAATTCATAATTTGTCACAACTTCGATACAACTAACCAGCAAGTGCACTGGATCGTCCAAGTAATAAAACCTTACGTGAGTAAGGGTCGATCCCACGGAGATTGTCGGCTTGAAGCAAGCTATGGTCACCTTGTAAATCTCAGTCAGGCAGATATCAAATGGTTATGGAGTTTTCGAATAATAATAATAAATAAACAGAAAATAAAGATAGAAATACTTATGTAATTCATTGGTGAGAATTTCAGATAAGTGTATAGAGATGCTTTCGTTCCTCTGAACCTCTGCTTTCCTGCTGTCTTCATCCAATCCTTCCTACTCCTTTCCATGGCAAGCTTTATATAGGGCATCACCGTTGTCAATGGCTACATCCCATCCTCTCTGTGAAAAAGGTCCACATGCTCTGTCACGGCACGGCTAATCATCTGGAGGTTCTCAATCATACTGGAATAGGGTTCACCCTCCTTTTGCGTCTGTCACTACGCCCAGCACTCGCGAGTTTGAAGTTCGTCACAGCCATCCCTTCCCAGATCCTACTCAGAATACCACATACAAGGTTTAGACTTTCTGGATCTCAGGAATGGCCATCCATGGGTTCTAACTTATACCACGAAGATTCTAATATCTCGGACTCGGTCCTCTGTATTAGATATCTAAGAGATACTCATTCTAGCTTGTTGCATGTAGAACGGAAGTGTTTGTCAGGCACGCGTTCATAAGTGAGAATGATGATGAGCGTCACATAATCATCACATTCATCATGTTCTTGGGTGCGAATGGATATCTTAGAAGCGGAATAAGTCGAATTGAATAGAAAAACAGTAGTACTTTGCATTAAATCATGAGGAACAGCAGAGCTCCACACCTTAATCTATGGAGTGCAGAAACTCTACCGTTGAAAATACATAAGTGATAATGGAGTTCATTGGTCTCAGCCCCAGAGGGGAACCGGAGTAACCAAGACTAAAAATGATCCGAAGATGTAAATACAATAGTAAAAAGTCCTATTTATACTAAACTAGTTACTAGGGTTTACAGAAGTAAGTAATTGATGCATAAATCCACTTCCGGGGCCCACTTGGTGTGTGCTTGGGCTGAGCTTGAAGTTTACACGTGCAGAGGCTTCTTTTAGAGTTTAACGCCAAGTTGTAACGTGTTTTTGGCGTTCAACTCTGGTTCGTGACGTGTTTCTGGCGTTTAACTCCAGACTGCAGCGTAGAACTGGCGTTCAACACCCTTTTGCGTCATCTAAACTCGGGAAAAGTATAGACTATTATATATTGCTGGAAAGCCCTAGATGTCTAATTTCCAATGCAATTGGAAGCGCACCATTTGGAGTTCTGTAGCTCCAGAAAATCCACTTTGAGTGCAGGGATGTCAGAATCCAACAGCATCAGCAGTCCTTCTTCAACCTCTGAATCTGATTTTTACTCAAGTCCCTCAATTTCAGCCAGAAAATACCTGAAATCACAGAAAAACATACAAACTCATAGTAAAGTCTAGAAATGTGAATTTAACATAAAAACTAATAAAAACATCCCTAAAAGTAACTAGATCCTACTAAAAACATACTAAAAACAATGCCAAAAAGCGTATAAATTATCCGCTCATCAACCGCCATCCCCACAACATGTCAAAAGCCTTTAAAAATTATTTTATTTTTCCAATCAAATCTTAATTGAAACATAATCATTTGTTCTTAAACAATTACTTTAAATTTGCTAAAACACCCCAAAAACATAATACTTTTCATGGTTATTCAACTCAAATAAGTTAATTTTTCAGTTCACTTCTATTACTTTAGATTTCATTAAAGTTCCACAAAGACATAGTCCTTTAATCAGAATTAATCAAATAAAATTCATTTTTGCTTAATCAAGTTTTTAAAATTAATTTCAACTTTCTTTTTTGTTTAAGACTTTCCTAAAAGACTCGAAAATCATTTCGTTTTACCATTCAAATTCAAATACTTTAAATTCATTAAAATGTCTCAAAACATAATTCTTCAGTCAAAATTTTACTAAATAAAACTCCAAAACAAAGTCTCTAATTTTTATAAAATTAGCACCGATTTTCATTATCCTTATTATTCAGTTTAACTCAAATTCTTATAAAAGCAGAGTCTTCTCTAGGAACTCAAACTTTTCTACCCTTCAAGGATTCCATCTAAACCAAACAGTTTTTCAACGTATACCAATCAAACCATCCAAAACATTCAATAATACTCAGCATATACCAGTCAAACCTAATCAAGAATTCCAGAAAGGAATCATTTTCCAACAATCAGTAAATCAGTCACAGTTCAAAACCACACACACAATCCAATTTAATTCATAAGACTCACAAAATCACAAAAATATATTTTTCACATCAATATCGATTTATAATAATTCCTTAAAGAAGAATGGGTTTGAGAAAAGCCCCTACCTCGATTAGTTGAAAATCGGTATTTAATTGCAACAAACTCCTTTCAACCTTATTCTACAGTAGCGGCATCAGTTTCTGATCGTTCCCACAGCAGCAATAACCACAAACCCAGCATGCAATAACGGTACTCAACCCTACGACATCAATACCTCAAAATCTTTAACAAACTAAAACAGAACACCAATGGCGAGGGTTTCGAAACAAGAATACTTACTGTAACTAAGGAGGAACGACGGAACAGAGCAGCAGTAGCTCCAGCGGTGGTTCTGGCGACAAAATCTCCATTCCTACTGGCTAGAATCACGGCGACGTGGTCTTCTCCTTCCCCGACAGTGATTCCAGCAGCAGCAACCTCCCTGTTCTTTCTCTAGTTTGCGTTCGTCTTCTTCTCATCGCTCGATGGCGGTGACTTCCTTCAAAGCCGCGATGACGATGGAAACAAGACCTAGCAGTGGTGATCGAAGATTTAGCAGCGACGAGCATGAAAGGCAGCAACTTCTTCTTGTTAGTCACTTGCTCGCGTGTAACGACCCAACTTCCAGCACATCATGATCGTGCCAAAAGTAAGGCGTCACTAACATAATTCTTTTATTATCTATTTAATATTGAGCCTTTACGCGTTAATCTATTGACAGTTTTACTAAAAAGTTAAAACATTTCCGTCAACAACAAATAACACATATTCACATGTTTAATATTAATAATACATTATAATAGTATATACAGAATCAATTACAAAACCTACTCCTCTGAATTATACTCCAACTAACAAGGCAAGGAGAAAATAAATTCTAGCAACAACTCAACTCGCAAACAAACTTTTTTATGCTTCCATAACTCTACAATGAGCTTTTAAACCTGTAGCTGAAAGGGTTAGAAAGAGGGAGTAAGAACTGCAGAGTCCTTAGTAAGTTCGGGGTAGCAGTTAAGTTCATTTTACCATTAATTGCCAACAGCAACAAGTAGCAGAATACATTTGAATTAACAAATAAATAACAGAAAAGTTAAATAATCATAAAGTACATACAAAGCACCCACACATATTCACAGAAAACACATCATAAAAAAATATGCGCAACCAAATATGATGCATGTCTGTCCTATATAGGCCATGAACTCATGTGTTGGTTTACACCCTGCAACCTGACATTACCTAAGAACCATTCCCAGATATGGTTTTCTATTGCATATTATACGTGCATATGTGTCGATATGGTTAAGAACACCATCAGTACGTGACTACCGGCAATCGTTGCAAAGCTAAATGCCAAAATATATGCACAATGGGAAACAAAAATCAACAGTACATGGGCATCCCTGAGTTCAACAATCAATCAGTACGTGGATTTTCCCGAGTTCCACAATCAATCAGTACGTGAATTTTTCCGAGTTCAACAATCAATCAGTACGTGGGATTTTTTCAAGTTCAACCATTAATCAGTACGTGCACTGGGCAAGTGGGACAAAACCCTCGCCCATGCCAGGTAAACCTTCAATTATTTAGTTTTCGTTTACTAATCCCTATATCTTTCTCAGTTTCTAGTTCTCAGTTAGCCTTAGCAATTCTCATTTTCAGTCATTTGTTCTTTCATATCATTTCTGTAAAAACATCATTTCAGTTTCCTTCCTCTACTTTCCATGGTAATTATTCTTTCAAATTATTTCAGTTTCTTTAAATATTCAATTAGAGCAAAAATCCCTTTCTTCAGTATGGTGCGTGAGAGAGCAAGAGTGAGTGAGTGTAGCTGTGTGTGTGTCAATTAGGGTTAGTGTGGGTTTGAGTTGGAAATTAAGGTTAGGGTTTGGTAAAAAAATTAAGGGTAATATAGAAATTTTAATAAAATTAGAGGGTAGAGTAGTAATTGAAAACTAAATATAATTCAATATAATTATCTTTAAAAATACTATTTATTTATCAACTTACAAATTATTTTCAAATAAGTACTCTAATTTAAAATTAGAAACAAATCAATTAATTTCTGTTAGTTTATAAAATTGAACTAAATTCCAATTATTCAAATGAAATCAACAAATCTTCATTATTTTTCAATTGCTAAAACTTTAAATTGTAAATAAGAAAATCTTTTAATTACTATAAAAATCTCTGAATCCTAATTAATATAAACTCAAAGTATCATCAATTTGATTTAAATATTTTTAGTGAAATAATTTTTTGCATATAAAATCCTAAACAATTATAATAAATCATAATTAACTCATTATTTTAAATTTCAAATATTCAAGATGTTATATTAGATGCCATAAAGGGATATTGGGATGGTTACACAATTAATAAGAAATCCAGAGAAAATAGGGAAAAAAGAATGAGTTGTTATTATTCAATACTGAATAATAAAATAATACAAGATGGAAATAGACTTGTACAACGCTCACACTTTGCACCACATCCTTTATATACACTGACCAAGACTAGCAAATCCCAATTCCACATATTTAACTAATCTTGATTAACTGAACTTTGACCAAGTCCTTTTTCTTCTCTTATCTCTACAAGCAGGGTCATTTTTGTCTTTTCATATTAATTTAGAATCGAAAAGATGTGTTTGATTCCCAACCATTTTTTGTACTCGCATATGAGCTTCCTTCGAATTCAGACTTTGTCAACATGCACTTCCTTCAAATCATGTTGAGTTGAGTTAGTCTAGCAGTTAGTTCACTAGTCCGTTTAAATAAATGTTGAGATTCAAATCCTACCTTGTGCATCCAGCAATCCATTGGTCAGTGACAAATCCTTAAATGAAGTTCCGGTCTGTGACGAATTAATCTTTAACCTGCCAGAATGAAAGATATCGTGGAAAACCAAAAGAAAGAAAACATGAACCTCTTTTCTATGTGCTAAAATAAGATAACAAAAAATATGATTCCAACCCGAATCTATAATTGATGGATAAGTAAGCTTAAAATTCTACAAGATTGAATCAACACTTTGTAGTTTGTACGAGTTTATCTCACTTGACCACTGGCTAACAACTTTTTTTCTTTTGGTTTTGCACAGTATCCTCCAACCCGACAGGTCAAAGACTAATCCGTCGCGGATCTGAGCTTCATTTAAGGGTCTGCCGCTGGCCAATAATTTATTACTTGAGTAGGAGCATTATTTCGACATAGGCGTAATAGATTAAAGCCTAGCACGCATCTAGCCCAAATAAGCGTTCAAATCACAAAAATTCGACCTAGCCCAATGCCAATTGGCCCAATAAGAAGGGACCCTCAAGGACCTAGCTGACTAGTTAGCAAGCCACCATTATCCTCAACCCAGGAATCTCACGCCCAAAGCAGGATTCTCCCAGGCACAACTCAACCGTTATCACCTAGACTTACACTCTGTTTGTTTCGAAGGAACATGGAGAGAAAGAAAATATAGAGAAAGAAAATGGGTGGAAAATCAACTTTTCCATTGTTTGAATCACTAAAGAAAATGGAGAGGAAAAGAAAAAAATGAAATGGAGTCCACGTAAAACTTTTCTCATCATTTTTGCGATGAAAACTAACAAGGAGGAGAAAATAATGAGGCAATTACAAATTTACCCTCTACTTAATAAAAAAAATCAAATTCTCCATTTTATTTTTTTCTAAATCTGAAAACCCATTTTTTGTGTTTTTTCCAGTTTTATAGCACCATTAAACTTCATCTTTTCTTTAAATATAATTAATGAAATTAATGATATAATGTATAAGTAATTTTTATTAGTTTTTTATAAAATTATTTATTTGTATATATTTAAAAAATAATAATACATCTTTTTGTTTACCACATTTAAAAGACAATAACTTCAAAAAAGTGGTTATTAATGTTCATACCCTGACCCAATAATAAAGGCCCAGAACCAAGCGAAAGGCCTAACCCAAAGGGTTGGGCCTCACCCAGTACCAATCTTCGTCTCAGGAAGTCGGTACTCGTCACGACTTGCTCTAAAGAAGTCGGGAACGAGGGTTAGCTGGCAGATAAGCACTCATTTGAATGAATAACTGCCCCTAGAATCTCTCTAACCACTTCCCCAAGCCATATCTTAACTTTCCTAAGATAAAGGGACGGTTAACACCCTAAAAAAGTGGCACTACTCCAACGGTGGTTATTGGTTCACCACTATAAATACACTGACACTTCTCAGGTATCTCTAAGTCCCAATACTCTCTAGACCTGCTAACACTCTTGCTGGGAGTGTCTTTGCAGGTACCATCCCCCATTCATTCATACTCACGAGTCGGACGGAGGGCACCGAGTTGCAGATCCACTTGCGAGCCTCCTCCTCCATACGTTTGGGCCAACCAACGCCGTCCAGCCCACTAATCTCTGGTTACCCATCGTAACATTGGCGCCATTGCCGGGGACCCGAGAGATCGACCAGTGATGGCGGATAGATCCCCTGAAGAGGGTCATGTGGAGTTAGATTCTGAACAAGAGAATCTGGACACCGGAAACAATGATGCAGACTTGACCCTTCACCAGGAAGCCAATGACCAACACAGGGAAGGTACCTCCAGAATAAAAAATCCGAAGGTGAATTCTTCAGAAGGGCGCGAATTAGAGAAAGAAGGACCCTCCCATGCAACTGAGCTCCTGGGATTAGTCCACAGTCGCCTAGAACAGTTAGAACAAGAACGGGAGCGACAAAAGGAAACTGAAAAGAACCTAAAAGAGGAGATGGAGCGAAAACACCATTATCAATTTATATCAGCCTAACTAAGATTTGCAAGGTGACCATAGCTTGCTTCATACCAACAATCTCCGTGGGATTCGACCCTTACTCACGTAAGGTATTACTTGGACGACCCAGTGCACTTGCTGGTTAGTTACACGGAGTTGTAAACCATGGTCTTGGCATCATGTTTTTGGCGCCATTACCAGGGAAAGAAAGAGCGATGAATTTTACATAATTAAAGTGTAATCACGATTCCGCGTACCAGGGTGTCTTTTTGATATGGTGTTTTCGAATAATAAATAATAGAATAGGGATAGAGGTACTTATGTAAATCATTGGTAGGAATTTCAGATAAGCGAATGGAGATGCTTTTCGTTCCTCTGAACCTCTGCTTTCCTGCTATCTTCATCCAATCAGTCTTACTCCTTTCCATGGCTGGCTTTATGTGATACATCACCACTGTCAATGGCTACTTTCGGTCATCTCTCGGGAAAATGATCCAATGCCCTGTCACGGCACGGCTAATCGTCTAGAGGCATCACCCTTGTCAATGGCTTCATCTTATCCTCTCAGTGAAAATGGTCAACGCACCCTGTCACGGCACGGCTATTCATCTGTCTGTTCTCGATCATGCTGGAATAGGATTTACTATCCTTTTGCGTCTGTCACTAACGCCCTGCAATCGCGAGTTTGGAGCTCGTCACAGTCATTCATTCATTGAATCCTACTCGGAATACCACAGACAAGGTTTAGACTTTCCGGATTCTCTTGAATGCCGCCATCATTCTAGCTTACGCCACGAAGATTCTGGTTAGGAGATCTAAGAGATACCCATTCAGTCGAAGGTAGAACGGAAGTGGTTGTCAGGCACGCGTTCATAGGGAATGATGATGATTGTCACGTTCATCACATTCAGATTGAAGTACGAATGGGTATCTTAGAAGCGAAACAAGATGAATTGAATAGAAAACAGTAGTACTTTGCATTAATCTTTGAGGAACAGCAGAGCTCCACACCTTAATCTATGGAGTGTAGAAACTCTACCGTGAAAATACATAAGTGAAAGGTCCAGGCATGGACGAGAGGCCAGCCCCCGAAAACGTGATCACAGGATTAGAATACAATCCAGGATGGTCAAAAAGACTAGTAAAAGGTCCTATTTATAATAAACTAGCTACTAGGGTTTACATGAGTAAGTAATTGATGCATAAATCCACTTCCGGGGCCCACTTGGTGTGTGCTTGGGCTGAGCTTGAGTGTTGCACGTGTAGAGGTCCTTCTTGGAGTTGAACGCCAGCTTTTGTGCCAGTTTGGGCGTTCAACTCTGGTTTTGGCTCCTTTTCTGGCGCTGGACGCCAGATTTGGGCAGAGAGCTGGCGTTGAACGCCATTTTACGTCATATATTCTTGGCCAAAGTATAGACTATTATATATTGCTGGAAAGCCCTGGATGTCTACTTTCCAACGCAATTAGAAGCGCACCATTTCGAGTTCTGGAGCTCCAGAAAATCCACTTTGAGTGCAGGGAGGTCAGAATCCAACAGCATCAGCAGTCCTTCTTCAACCTCTGAATCTGATTTCTGCTCAAGTCCCTCAATTTCAGCCAGAAAATACCTGAAATCACAGAAAAACACACAAACTCATAGGAAAGTCCAGAAATGTGAATTTAACATAAAAACTAATGAAAACATCCCTAAAAGTAACTAGATCCTACTAAAAACATACTAAAAACAATGTCAAAAAGCGTATAAATTATCCGCTCATCACACCCCATCTCCTTAAGTGATGTACAAGAAAGAGCTTAAAAGTACATCAACATGGAGGAAAATGCCAAGTTAAGAGACCTGAGTTGGCGACCCGAGCACCTTCCCTCAGCAAAAGAGAGGGAGAGGGAAACCAAGAAAAAGGAAGAACTCGGTCTCGATAGACCAAGAAAATATCACTCTTATACTCCTCTGAAAGTTTCTATAATGGATGTATACAGAGAGATTTGTAACACTGAAAGGTTACCACCCCCCAGACCCATTAAAAATAAAAAGGGGGGGGAGCCGCAGTGACTACTGTGAGTACCATAAAATATATGGCCACTCCACAAACGACTGCTACGACCTTAAAAATGTGATAGAAAAGCTGGCTAGAGAAGGTCGGCTTGACAGATATCTCATAGAAAGGTCGGACAGTCATGGGAAGAGAAAGCGAGATGATATGGATAGAAGAGACCCACCACCACAGACTCCGGAGAGACATATCCATATGATCTCAGGGGGGTTTGCGAGAGGGGGACTCACCAAATCCTCTCGCAAAAGGCATCTCAAGAGAGTCTACTAGGTCAGAGGAGAGTCATCCGACCTTCCTACCATTTCATTCACAAAAGAAGATGGGCAAGAAATAATCCCTAGACACGATGATCCAGTGGTAATAACTATGATCCTAGCAAATGCCCATCTCCATAGAACCCTAGTAGACCAAGGAAGCTCAGCGGACATTCTTTTCAAGCCCGCTTTCGACAAACTAGGGTTGGATGAAAAAGAGTTAAGAGCCTACCCCGACACCTTGTACGGATTAGGTGACACGCCAATAAAGCCACTGGGATTTTTGCCCCTCCATACCACTTTTGGAAAAGGGGAAAAATCAAAAACTCTGAGTATAGACTTCATAGTCATCGATGTAGGGTCAGCATATAATGCTTTAATCGGCAGAGCTACCCTTAATCGACTCGGAGCGGTGGTATCCACACCCCACCTTTGTATGAAATTCCCGACCTCAGCGGGGATAGCAACGGTAAGGGGAGACCAGAAATTGGCAAGGAAATGCTACAATGAAAGCTTAAACCTGAGAAGAAAAGGTCGAGAAGTTCATACAATAGAGCTCGGGGGAGCGAGGGCCAGAGAGGAGCTGCGTCCACAGCCAGGAGGAAAAATCGAGGAGATACAGGTAGGCGAAGAGGAAGGGAAAAATACTCACATAGGAGCCAACCTAGGAGAAACCCTAAAACAAGGGTTGACTAAGCTCCTAAGAGATAACTCCGATCTCTTCGCCTGGAAGGCCTCCGACATGCCTGGGATAGACCCCGAACTCATGTCCCACAAGCTTTCGGTCTACCCGGGGTCCCAACCCGTACAACAAAGAAGACGCAAGCTCGGCCCAGAACGAGCCCTGGTAGTAGAAGAGCAAGTACAGGCACTCCTAGAAGCCGGCTTCATCAGAGAAGTCAAATACCCAACATGGCTAGCCAATGTAGTGCTAGTCAAAAAACAAAATGGCAAATGGAGAATGTGTGTCGACTATACCGACTTAAATAAGGCCTGTCCCAAGGACCCTTATCCACTGCCAAGTATTGACACCCTAGTAGACTCCAGCTCGGGGTATCAATACTTGTCGTTCATGGACGCCTACTCGGGGTATAACCAAATCCCGATGTACGAGCCAGACCAGGAGAAAACATCATTCATCACACCCAGAGCTAATTTCTGCTATGTGGTCATGCCATTTGGACTGAAAAATGCAGGGGCCACATATCAGAGGTTGATGAATAAGGTGTTCGACTCTCACCTTGGAAGCCTAATGGAAGTATACGTCGACGACATGTTGGTGAAAACCGAAAAAGAAGTTGACCTCTTATCAGATCTATCACGAGTCTTCGACACTATAAGGTTACACGGGATGAGACTAAATCCCGCAAAGTGTGCCTTCGCGGTAGAGGCAGGAAAATTTCTAGGGTTTATGCTGACACAAAGAGGGATCGAAGCAAATCCCGATAAGTGTAAAGCTATCCTGGAGATGAAAAGCCCGACTTGTTTAAGAGAGGTCCAACAACTGAATGGCCGACTTGCAGCCCTCTCCAGATTTTTTGCAGGATCAGCACTAAAATCCCTTCCACTGTTCTCCTTATTGAGAAAGGGATGTCAGCTCGAATGGACTCCTGAATGTGAAGAAGCGTTCCAGGAGTTCAAAAGATTCTTGAGCCAACCTCCTATTCTGACCCGACCTATAGCTGGAGAAGACCTCGTCCTATACTTATCTGTAGCAGACAAGGCCGTCTCATCGGCCCTAATAAGAGAAGACGAGGTCGGTCAGTACCCAGTATATTTCATCAGTAAAGTTCTACAAGGCCCTGAGCTAAGGTACCACAAACTAGAGAAGTTTGCCTACTCCTTAATAATAGCCTCACGAAGGCTACGGCCTTACTTTCAAGCTCACACAATAAGAGTGCGCACGAACCAACCCATGAAGCAAATCCTCCAAAAGACGGATGTTGCGGGGAGAATGGTTCAATGGGCAATAGAGCTCTCCGAGTTCGACTTGAAGTATGAAACTCGGACGGCGATTAAAGCCTAGTGCCTCACCGACTTCATTGCAGAATACGCAGGAGACCAAGAGGAAAAACCAACTACATGGAAACTCTATGTAGATGGATCCTCAAACAAAACAGGAAGCGGTGCAGGCATAATATTGGTGGATGAAAGAGGAACCCAGATAGAAGTTTCCCTCAAATTTGAATTCCCAGATTCAAATAATCAAGCAGAGTATGAAGCCTTGATTGCTGGATTGAAGCTGGCAGAAGAAGTTGGTGCTACAAAGGTGATGATATACAGCGACTCGCAAGTGGTGACCTCCCAGATAAGTGGAGAGTATCAGGCAAAGGACCCAAATATGAAGAAGTACTTGGAAAAAACTCTGGAACACCTTGGGCGCTTTGCAGAAACCGAGGTCAAACACATAACTCGGGATCTAAATAGCAGAGCAGACGCCCTATCCAAGTTAGAAAGTACCAAGCCAGGAGGGAATAACAGAAGCCTGAACCAAGAAACTCTCCAGGAACCCTCCGTGGTAAAAGTAGAAGACAAACAAGAGGTCCTTGAAGTAGTCGGATTAAGCCTCGGATGGATGAACCCCTTGGTCGAATATATGAAATTTGACATCCTCCCAAAGGAGGAGAAAGAGGCCAAGAAAATCCGAAGGGAAGCACAGCACTACACATTGGTGAAAAAATTCTCTACAGGAGGGAGATATCAACACCATTGTTAAAGTGCGTACCGACCTCAAAAACCACCGAGGTGTTAGAGGAAGTCCATAGTGGGATCTGCGGAAATCATCTCGGAGCAAGGTCATTGGCTAGGAAAGTGATCCGAGCTGGATTCTACTGGCCGACCTTGCAGAAAGATGCGACCGAATTTGTGAAAAAGTGCCAACCATGCCAGATGCATGCAAATTTCCACGTGGCTCCCCCGGAGGAGCTCATCAGCATCACTTCTCCATGGCCCTTTGCAAAATGGGGAATGGATTTGTTAGGTCCTTTTCCCCAGGCGCCAAGACAAGTCAAATATCTGATCGTGGGAATAGATTACTTCACAAAATGGATAGAAGCGGAACCACTGGCCATCATCACCGCACAAAGAAGTCGGAGGTTCCTCTACAAAAATATCATCACAAGATATGGGATACCCTATTCCATTACTACAGATAACGGAACCCAGTTCACCGACTCTACCTTTAGAAGCCTAGTAGCCAGTATGAAAATCAAACACCAGTTCACCTCGGTGGAGCACCCGCAAGCCAATGGGCAAGCCGAGGCCGCCAACAAAGTCATACTGGCAGGGCTGAAGAAAAGATTACAAGATGCTAAAGGAGCCTAGGCCGAAGAGCTCCCACAAGTACTATGGGCTTACAGGACAACCCCCCAGTCCGCCACTGGAGAAATGCCCTTCCGACTAGTCTATGGCGTAGAAGCCATGATACCAATAGAAGTCAACGAACAAAGCCCAAGAGTAATTCTCCACGACGAGGTCGGAAACGTACAGGGGCACAAAGAGGAGCTCGACTTGCTCCCCGAAGTACGAGAGAAAGCCCAGATAAGAGAAGTAGCGCTGAAACAAAGAATGACTACAAGGTACAACAAAAAAGTCATTCGAAGAGCATTCGCCCCGAACGACTTGGTCTTGATCAGAAACGACATTGGAGTCAACAAATCAGGGGAAGGAAAACTTGCTGCAAATTGGAAGGGACCATACAAAATCAATGAGGTCTTAGGAAAAGGCTATTATAAAGTGACCGACCTGGACGGCGCCGAGTTACCAAGGTCGTGGCATGCTTGTAATATGAAAAGGTACTATAGCTAAAAGCGAACTCTACTCCCTGATGTACTCTTTTTCCAATCCCAAAACCAAAGGATTTTTTCTGGAGAAGGGTTTTTAATGAGGCATCATAGTAGGGGCTAAGGGAAATAGACTGTCAAAAATCCTTAGCAGCAATAAAGTACCTCCCCAATTAATAAAGATCTTTTTTACAAATATCTCTTAAATTCCTTTGTTGTTTTCTCTTTCTACGAAACGCGCCGACTTAAGCTCGACAAAACGTGAAAATCCCATGAACCGACCTAGATAGTCGTCAGGATAAAACGACGAGGTACAAGTCGGTGTAAAGAGGTTATAAAAGGTGATCGTAAGAAACTCGGAAACATTCCGACTCATAAGTCGAAATGAAAAGACCGAGTAGAAATAGAAAACGAATCGCAAAAATAACCTAAGTCATGAAAACTCAATAAAACAAAATTGAGTACTAGGAATAACGAAAGAGATAGAAAAATTAAAAGGCTGTCCTAAAGATCCTTGAAACTAAAGGGTCCAGAAAGACAGACAAGCCAAAGAAAAGGTTTTCCAGAAAAGATCAAGGAGAATTCGAAAAAATCGCAATCAGAAAAGCATGAACGCATAAGGTAACTTAGACCCTTATCCAAAAAGGGTATTTATTTTTTGTTAATTTAAACCCTTATTAAAAAAGGGTATTTTAAATGTTTTGTTTACGGCCTTATAAGGCCAAAAACAAATTGTTCAGAACATCACCACCAACACAAATAAAGAAGTTTAAAGAAGGGGGGACCCACAGGCCGGGTCCCCAAAATAGCCAATAAATTACTTTTTAGGAAGAAGAGTAGACGGATCACCACCACCAGAGTCAGGAAGAACGCCGCCAGGACCAGGAAGAGAGGCATCCATAGGAGATGAAGAGGAAGTCGGAGGAACAGTAGAAGAACTCGGAGCGTCCTTAGGGCGAGGAGGGGACTCTATGATCCTCTGCCCCCAAGTCTTCAATTCTGACTCGGAAATAATTACGGGGACAGGGGGATCCACAATGGCACCATCAACGACAACTTTATCAGGATCTAAAGGAGAAAGGTCCAAGTCAGGAGCAATGACTCCGACCTGCTCCTTAAAGATCCTCCAAGCCTCCTCAGCCCCATCAGCAATAGAGTCCTCCAACTCGGTATAGGCCTTCTGAGAATTCAGCAGATCATTTTTTACAGACACAAGATCGTCAAATAAACTTTGGTAGCTGTCCTGTGCTGTCTTCCTCAAGCCCACCTCCATGTTGCATTGGGCTTGCAACTTCCTCTCCTTCTCCCGGAGGCTATCTCTCTCCTCCTTCAACTTGGCGACTTTCTCCTTCAACTCCCTCTCCTGCTCTTGATACATAAGAAGCCTCCTTTCCAGCTCCTCGACCCTCGAGGTCACCCCCAAAGAGCTGAGAGGAGTCTTCTCAAAAATATCTAAGAGTTTGCTGCAAACCCCCGCCGCCTTGAGACTCTCCTCAACCAGAGTGGTAAGGTAGTGCCGAACAGAAGCATCATCCATGCTTATACGAGCATGGGGATAGATGTTCTTTCGGACGAATGCAAGAGCATCCGCCTTAACCTCACCAGAAGAGCCAGACTCTAAGGTCTTATGCTTCCTCTTCTCTGGCTCAGGAGAAGGTCGGGCAGAGGGGGCGGCTAAGAGGAAGCAGAGGAAGAAATCACAATGGGTTGGGAAGGAGTCCCAACGTTTCGAGGAGGAGGAGGAGGAGAGATAACCGCCCTGGCGCCACCAGTCCTGGCGCGAGACCTTGCTTTCGCCTCCTGGACTCTCTGGTAAGACTCCTGAGCGTTTGCCTTCGCCATCTCTGAAAAAACAATAGATAATAGATTAAGACAAGTCGGGAAGGTCAATCAAACAAGTCGGTAATCTAACAAACAAATAAAAGCTACCTAGCTGTGCCTAGACAAAGGTCGGGGACCCCTGGAGAAACTTTTTAGTGTCCAAGTACGGGGCCCTCCCCCATACTTCTCGGAGGAACCCCACAACGGCTGCCTCTACCTCATCCAGGTCATCCAGACCATATTTCTCGCAGGGGGAGGCCTCCAGCCAGTACAAAGGAAAGCGGGGAGAAGAATTATCATCCAGGAAAAAGGGGTGGTGACCCTCTACAGCTTGAACTTTGAAAAAATAATTTTTAAAGTCATGGAAGGATTCGTCAAAAAGGGTAAAAACTCTCCGACCCTGTATGGCTCGGAAAGACACCCACTGTTGCTTATTGTTCAGCCCACTGAAGGGTTTGGTCATATGAAAGAGATAGAAAAAAATCTTCAAAGAAGTCGGGAACTCCAAAGCTTGGCTAATAAATTGATAAATTTTTAAAAAACCCCAAGAGTTGGGGTGAAGCTGGGTAGGGACAACTCGACAGTGATGCAAAACAGACATCTCAAAGTTGGAAAAAGGAAGAAAAACACCCAAACGGGTGATCATACACTCATACATAAAGAAAAAATGAGGGGCCGCCTCATTGGCCCTCCCAAAGCAAACCCGTTCTTCAGGACCCGGGACTACCAACTCATACTTCGGCTCGTCCTCCTCAGAAGTACAAATTATGTGGTGAGTACGAAGGTGGGTGATAAAATCAGTATCGACCGAGGGTTCCTCCCCTAGGACCGTGACATCAACCCACTGAGAAAGGACATCTACAGAAGCCATTTCTTTTTCTTAAAAAGGTAACAAAAACCTACAAGGGAAAAAAAGAAAAGAAAAATAAAAAACACGGTCTCTAAAGGGAGGGAATACGGAACTAAAATCTACAAACCAACCTATCTACAAAATAAAGGCATGCAAATAGAAAAGCATGTTCCAAAAAGAACTAACCTTTATCTGGAAATGAGGGTTGGAGGAAACGAAAGCCTTCGAAGATATGAGAATGCAACACGAACGAATGAAGGGAAAATTTAAAAAATCGCAGAAACGAAACAATGAAAGAGAGGGAAAGTATTTATAAGTACGTTAGGGGCACAATGGTAAAAAACGGGGCAGTCATTAAAGACGCACCGTTACCAAGGCCATTAATCCCTACGCACATCCCTAACGGATACGACGCTTGATTAGACGTAACTGTCAGAACCAAAAGGTCACGAAAAGTCACGTCGGCTTCAGACCATCACGTCGGCTTCAGACCATCACGTCGGTCCTCCAACAAGTCGGCTACAACCCCGAGTAGAGTACTCGAACCCAAATCTTAAAGAGAAATTGGGCTCGAGTAGGGGCACTGTTCATACCCTGGCCCAATAATAAAGGCCCAGAACCAAGCGAAAGGCCTAATCCAAAGGGTTGGGCCTCACCCAGTACCAATCTTCGTCTCAGGAAGTCGGTACTTGTCACGACTTGCTCTAAAGAAGTCGGGAACGAGGGTTAGCTGGTAGATAAGCACTCATTTGAATGAATAACTGCCCCTAGAATCTCTCTAACCACTTCCCCAAGCCATATCTTAACTTCCCTAAGATAAAGGGACGGTTAACACCCTAAAAAAATGGCACTACTCCAACGGTGGTTATTGGTTCACCACTATAAATACACTGACACTTCTCAGGTATCTCTAAGTCCCAATACTCTCTAGACCTGCTAACACTCTTGCTGACTTAGGCATCGGAATGTCTTTGCAGGTACCACCCCCCATTCATTCATACTCACGAGTCGGACGGAGGGCACCGAGTTGCAGATCCACTTGCGAGCCTCCTCCTCCATACGTTTGGGCCAACCAACGCCGTCCAGCCCACTAATCTCCGGTTACCCATCGTAACAATTAATAAAAATAATATATTAAAATCTTAAAATACAATTTGAATGACTTTTTTCTATTAAAAAAATAACTTGAATACATTAATAAATTATAATTTATATATAATATAGGTAAGGGTATTAATGTAATTTTATTTTGGTATAGTTTTCTTTTTTCTTATTTTTCTTTTCATTCAAACAAAAGAACAATTTCCTTCTATTTTTTTTCCATTTATTTTCTCTTCATCCAAACAACAAAAAAAAAGAATAAATTACCATTTGTATCCATGAAAGATACAAACGCTGACAAATGTATCCATATAAGAATAAAACGATAATTGTACCCACAGAAGATAGCTTCCGTGTGCCAAGAATACCCTAACGGACCAATTGTGTAACCAACATCCGGGTACTCTTGGCACACGAAAGCCATCTTCCGTGATTATAATTGTCGTTTTATTCTTATATGGATACATTTGTCAGCATCTGTATCTTTTATGGGTACAAATAGTAATTTATTCAAAAAAAATTTAACTTTTCTATCTATTTTCTTTCCTCTCATTTTCTTTCCTTCCATTTTCTTTCTTTTTATTTTCCATTTTGCATCCAATGCCTTATTAGTTGCTAATAACCATCCCACAATCAACAAGAGATCAACTACTCACGAGAGTTCCGTAATTTAACTCCCAAGCAGGCTGGCTCATCAACCACCTTATAAATACCTTCAGATATGAATTCATTTCAATTATCTAACACCTGCTTTATTCCCTTACTAGCTTAAACAACAAAATTTCTTAGACTGCATTTGTTTATAATCACAAAACACTGAGATATGAATACAGTGACATAAAATTATGTTTTGCATGGACATAAAAAATTATGTTTTGCATGAGACATAAACAAAAACTGAGACACGGAATTATTATACCACAAAAATGCTCGGCGAAGATACAATTTATTTTTTTCTTTTTTCTTTTTATTGTTACTATCAATTTTTTTAATTATAGATTTTACCATCCTAAATTTTGTTTGAAGAAAAAATGAAGATAAATTGAAATTTTTATTATCTATTTTTATGTTATATTTAATTTATCATTGAACAAAATACAAAAATATTAATTTTTGTATCTCAATTTTTTATATTCTATTCTTAATATCATATCTTATTCTATCCTCAAAATCAAATACAGCCTTACAAATATTCTCAACCAGTCAGTTTCATCTATGAAACTCATCCAACCATCCACAAAATTCTCAACCTTTCACCAAAATCCATCACTCATGTTTTCCTAAGTTCTAAAGTACATCCCACGCAACAATATACGTTTAAAGTCAAATTAAACTTAGAAGTTAGAATTATCCCAATATTGATTTTCATTCATAAAGGAATAAAATTTAGCTAATCGGATAAGAGGAATGCCATACAAATATAACCAAACAAAATGCATATCCAATTATAAAAACAATAGATTGTATTCAGTGTGAGAGAATTTAACTCGCACAGACATTTTTATCACTGTTTAGACAAGTGAATAGAAATAAGAGATTCTTAATAAGTTTAATCTTTAGACTGTTTTGCAAACCAAAACTCTTATTCCTTATATTTTCAAGCCAAGGCAGGAACCAACAAAATTACAGACGTTCCAAGATACAGTGTAATGCCAAGAGCCCAAGACTTTGCCTTTTATTTACACAATAATAATTATTATATAATTAATATATAATAATTCCTCAACATGCTAAGTTCTCACTGTATGCAATGTGAGATCATAGGAGATAAGTAGTCCCAAATATTAATTCCAAAGTAATAATTGTAAAAATTCAAAGCTTATACCTGGTCATTACCCATTGAACAAAAAAACTGTAAAATAACCTATGAGCTTGCACCAAACACCCGAATTCGTTGTTGGATCGGAACCCTGCAGCAAGGACAAGCAGCTTTTCCCTTTCTTCCATACTCATCACCGCAACCGGCACACATAACTTGGTGTGCACACGGCAAGAAAACAATGGAAACTTCATCTTTCATGCATATAATGCATTCTCTGTTGCCATTGACTTCCTTCTCCGAATAATCCTCTAGATTATTTAGTTCTTGAAGTAGCTTGGCAATTGTATCTCTCTGGGGCATTGCGCCCTCAGAGTTGCCACCAACAGGTGAAGCAGCATTTGACTGATGATGCAGCTCGGCAGACTGTGCAGACGCTTTAAGCCGTGAGAGCTCTTGCTCAAGTCGCAGTAGATCGTCCTTGTGGCGCTGGAAATCTATCTCAATCTTCAGACGTAGAGCCTCGAGTTTCCTCTTATTATTAGATTCAGCTGCTTCCTTAGAGTGGCGCTCCTCTTCGATTAGTGCTGAAGCTTCCTCTTTAGCCTTCACCTCTTCTTTCCACTTAACCTGTCATAAGTCATTATAGAAACTCACTGGTTTAACTATGTATCAGAAATACTAAACAATTTATTTGACAAGTATTTTTGCAGAAACTAAAGTTTTCATAGCATGGAATTCAGCAGGAAGGACAACGAAACCAGCACAAATACGTTCTATGGAGCTAGAAAAACAAAATAAAAATAAAAAATTCAACAGCTAAATTGAGAGGACTTGATGAAAAACCAAGATTTAATAATGAGCAATAATAAGATGATAATCCCCCAAGATTATAACACTCCATAGTTGTACAATTTAGGATCCTCAAGAACTGAGAAAATTTACTTTTCAAGTGGCAACTCAATAACGAAAAGTAGGCAGGATCTCTTACCTGATAACTGGATTGGGACCAGATCTTAAGGTAACAAAAATGATCAAGGCTAGAAATAAACAGAATTACTGTAGTTCATTCGATTAATTGAAATTAATTCAATTCCATGAGTTCCAAACCTAGTACGTCAGTACAATACAAGAGATTTCAACTTAGGTTGCATTTGTTTACAGGTATGAAACACTAAAACAAGGACACATACACAAAATTATGTTTGGCAAATGAGACATGGATACAAACATTGTGTCCTAAGACATTGAATTAGTATATTTTGTGTCTTTCTTGACAAAAAGAACACAGAAACACTAGTAAGAAAGACTTATTTTTTCATTTTTCCTTTCATTATTCCTATCAATTTTTCATAATTAGATTTATATCATTATATTTTTCTTTCTAAATTTTCTGTATAGATAAACATGAAAGTAAATTAGACTTTTATAATTTGTTGTTTCTTATATCACAAAACAAAATACAAAAATACTAATTTTTGTGTCTGTCCTTTGTGTCTTATTTTCAATGTGCTATCTTATTCTGTTCTCAGACCCAAATGCAGCCTTAAGGGACAGAATTTGATGTTTAAGTTTATTAGCATAACAGAGAACAATGACAAACGGAGCTACATTCGCAGAACCAACCATTGCAAGGTAGGAGAGCCAGCTGAAGGCCATATATATGCCACACAAGAATCTCAAACTTCTGATGTGGATCTTGAGTCCCATATATTTAAATAGGATCCTAACATTCCAGGATGCTCTGCAGCCCCCTTGGCTATGTGGGCTGGCTTTGTGCTAACTCCCTTTCTTACTAGTATCAAATGATCACTACAATTTTATTGTTACAGCCAGCACCATTCCTGCAACTAACATATGGTTGAAGACACTAATACAAATTGATACGAACCTTGGGAGAACCACATCATAGAAGCTATTTACTGTGATCTGAAAGGCCAAAGCCTTATAAATGCCAAACAGAAATCCCATGTCCATCCTAACACACTCCTAAGTCCTAACAAATGGGTAGATTCAAACTGCAGAGATAAATCTCACGATACAACTGAGAGGTGATGCCATTGAGTTGGATTGGTTAAATATCATGAATATCTGTAACATGTCACGAAATAAATAGCCTGATACCAAACAAGAATATAAAATAGAAAATAGATGGGCAAAGAGATATGTTAATGGTTTCTTCAAGTTAGCTAAAAACAAATACATTTATAAGAGCTAGAATACCTCAGACATATGAAGTGAGCTAATGAAATAGAAAACCCTCAACTTTTCCCAATAGACAACGCTGGCCACATAGATCATGACTCATGAGTATTGATTTCTATTTCCTTTTTAAAAAAAAATGAATTTCCAATAAAACCGCCTAAAAGGAATCGAATAAGTATATATTATGCCGCATTATCTTCTTTCCTAAATTATCAGGCAGTTTCTTGGTCAAGATTAAATTAAATCTGATTTACAATTATTCATTGTACATGGAACATATTTAAAGAAAAATCTATAGCACCAATCCCAGACTATTGAATACCATCTCCACAATCCTATCAAGCAGGCATACTCATAGATGGTAGTGGCAAACCACTGCTTTATTGCTTCAAAGAGCTCCTGCTGCCACAGATCATACAGTGTAAATAGTGGCTTATTGCCATTGCATAGAAACCCCGGCTTCTTCCTTTTCAAAAGATCTTTGTGTTACACTTCTGCCTCACTCGAAATTCGAAACTCCCTGTTTTCCGCTGATGTAAATCTAGCTGTATGACGTATCCACCTATTGAGGGAGAACTGGATTCCCGTGACCCATCACACATAGGGGCAAAGTTTTAGGGTTTTCTGCAGCTCTCCCTTCACATAATTGAGGAATTAAATGTTTGTTTTACACTTCTACCCTCACTCAAAAATCCGTGTTTTACGCTGACTAAAATCCAGCTGTACGATGCATCCACTTATTGAGGGAGAGTTAGATTCACTGCCATCACACAGGCAAATTTTTAGGGTTTGTTGCAGCACTCACGGTTGAGGAAGATGAAGCCTCTGTATGCACAAAATTAGGGATTTCCAATCAGTGTAAAGGCTGTTGCGGTGTCAGAATCACCCTGCCCGCAATGGCAACCACAATTGCAGCAACACCATGGCAACTGTAATTGCAGCAACACCATGGTGGCCGCAATCGCAGCAACACCATGGCGATCTACAACATGAATGGCAGGTTTTGTTGCAAGTTTTTTTGAATTTGAGGGTCATTTCGGTAATTTAGAAAACTCTAAAAGCAAGATATCATCTTTCTCAGGAACTTTCACTCAGAAACAGTCTCTTCCTCCGGCACCAACCCAAAAATCTCTTCTATCTTTCTCGGAATCCCTCTCTGCTGCACTGCTGGGGTGCTGCCAGAAGAGCCATCGGCGGCATGCCAGGCACCACCATCCGACTCCAACTCTTCTTCCTCCATCTCCTTCTTCCCTCTCTGTCGTTCTCTCTGCTGCTGGAAGTGCAGTCAGCTCAAGGAAGAAATGAAGCCGTCGCCACTGCAGATCGCAGCTGCAGATCATCGCCGCAGATCACCACCGCTGCTTAAGTCTGCTCCCTCTGTCTTCTCTCTGATTCGTTCCTCTTTTTCCCCGCCTGATCGAGTGTTATAAACCTCTCTTCTTCCATCCTTCTTTGTCTTAAATTATAAGCCGCTCTTCTTACATCCTTTATTTCCATTTACAAAGGGAACTACTCATTATCTCTATTTCAAGACAACCAATAGTTCATTTCATCTTTGGTGTTTCTTTTGAGATTTTAGCTTTTGACTATGCCATAGTTGGTATTTAACTTCTATGTCGAACATGTAAACCAATACATATAAGCAATGCAATCTGTTATTTGAAATAATGAAAGAGCAGGATATAGGGAAGGGATACTTAATATTTTGATTGTTTTTTTTCCCCAAGAAAAAGATCGCATTATCAACTATGACGCCAAACTTCAAGGGAAGTTAATGCATTCAGTTTTTAATTAAAACTAACCAGTCTTTGTCTTGATTCAATGTCAATATGGCAATAGCAAGTTGTGCGTCACACCAATCTAATGTTGGATTAGCACTTTCAGACTTGTGCTTGGCCCTAACCACAAAGCATTTGCAATGGGCATCAAGCCTCTCTATTACAGTTAAGCCCAACCACGGAGCTCACTTTCAGAGTTGAGCTATGCCTCATGGTTGAAACATTTAACTATAATTCTGAAGTGAGAGATTCAAATCTAATCAATTATCACAGTACAGTAATTCACCAAGCAAACATAGGAAAAAATCGCAAATCCTTATTTCAGCAAGTAACATTATTAATGTATAAAATATAAATAAATGAGGGGGAGAGAGTCCGAGCAAACCTCCGCGTCTTTTTGGCGCTGTCTAATCTGAGCCAAGACTTCTTGTGTCTCCGATATCTTTGCTTTTTCATCAGCAATCTCCTGCTGCAGCTTAGCTTTCTGTTTCTCCCAAGCAAGAAGCTTCTTTAAGCATTTTTTCTCCCTTTTTGCAACCTCTAAGCAAGCTGTCACGGACTCTGATGCACTTAACTTGGAAGCCTCCATCTCTGCTTTAATTTCTGCATTCTCTGTCTCTAGTCTCCTCACGGCTGCATTCGCACGGTCCACTTGACCACTAGCCTTTCTCAAAGCATTTTCCATCTCTGAGAGCCTCTTCATGGTGGTGTCCTCGAGTGCCTGTTTCCCTTTCTTCAATCTCTGAGTCTCCTCTCTTTCCATCCTCAACATCTTGAGCTCAGTAAGATCACTGCTTAGCTTTCTCGCAGCTTGCATTGCCTTCTGATGAGCCCAATCTTTTCGCTCCTTGACCTGTTTCTCAAGATCCTTGATCTGATGAAACAAAGTGACTATCACCTCATCCTTCTGATCCTCTGCCACAAGCTCCAAATTCTCATCAAGATTAAGATCACGAAACTTACTCAGCACTGAATTCACAGCATCTTGGCTATCAACATTCTGAGATTCTCCCACCTGTCCAGGCTGCTCAACCAGTGCTTCAGCCCCATTCACAGCCGGAGAATCCAACTTCGACACAGAAGCACTACCAGAAAAGGCCTTCACCTGAGCCTGAGTCTGCAATTGCTTCGAATTCGCCCTAAAACCAGCAGCAAACGCAGCCACATTCCTCTTCAACAATGATTTCATGGAAGGCGAAAGATTAAACCTCTTAGGGAACTCAATATCCCTTTGCAGATGCAAATTCATCTCAGCAGCACCATAAGAGAACAACCCATTCGCCTGAAACCCTGAGCCTGCCCCATTCCCAAATCCCCAACCACCATGAAACCTACACAATGCAGGAGCCATAACACCACCACCACCAACCGCCGAATTGCCACCACCATCACCAACTACCACCGAATTACCACCACCTTCAACCGTGGCAGCCACAGTGGCAGTACTCGGGTACCCACTTCCCGGGACCGGAATCTCCATAGTGCTGGCCCTACCAACATGAAGATCACTCATTAGCAAACACCACATTGCATCACCTTTGCTCAAATGAGGCCTCACCTGTTGCAACAAACACACCATACCAGCAAGAGAATACTCCTCCAAGTGCCTCAAATCAGAGAAAGCAGCCTCACTCTCGTCCAAATTCCCACCATTTCCAGCACTATTATTATTATTATTGTTATTATTATTATTCAAGTAGGCTAACGAATTATGTAGTATGTTGGTGAGAACATCCATTCCGCCGTAGCAATGGCCGTTTTTCAAAATAGCTTTGACCGCAACGTCCTCATCGTAACCCAAAGCGACGAGCTTGGAAACCGCTTCGTTGTAAATGAATTCGAGGTTCTTCAAGAGGATCTCCTCCAACTGTTCCTCCGTGCAGTAACCCCAACCCGTTTCATCGGAGTTAGGGTTCGTGTTCTGGGTAGAAGAAGGTTCGTTGTTGTTGTTGTTGGGAGGCACATGGTGATGGTACCTGAAGGGCTTGAGGCCAGACTCAGCTATAGATTTGGAAATCGGGTCTCTGTCGCACGAATCAGAATCGGGTTTCGATGATGATCGGGGCCTCCGATTCGCTCTGATGTGCTTTTCCCTCACAGTGCAACCCATTTCTTTCTTTTTGTTCTTCTGTTTCTCTTTTTTTTTTTTTTTTTAATTCTTTTCTGTTTTGAATAAAGGGATTGGAGAGGGAGTCAAGGGGGTATTGTGATCAAAATTGAAACTTGATGAAGAGAGAAACACACAGAGATTCACGTAGATGAGGAATTCAGGATTGAAGCAGCTTGAAGAGAAAAGAGCGAAGAGAGCAACGGAGAACACATCACAACAATAAACATGTAATTGAAGAATTTTTTTATTTATATATTTTGAAGTTTCTACCATAAATGTTAAAAACAAGTATGTTTTTGTCCCAAATATTTGGGTAAGTCATATTTGTGTTCTTAACGTTTAAATCATCCTATTTGTATCCTTAACGTTTATAAAAGTGATTCAGTGTTATTCTACTATCAATTATACTAACAAATCAGATTATATTTTTCAATTATTCTCACTTGAATGTATTCATTCTCAATTATGTCTCACTTGGATGTATTCGATTTTAATATTATACCCACTATTTGGGTTTAGATTCAATTATATCCCTAGAAAAGTAAATTAAGTAAATGTTGTAGGAATTAATTTAAATATTTGATGAGCTATTCTTCGGAGTAGATCATCGATTCTATGCCACAAATTTGTATTCTAACTTCAATAAGAGATTTTTAAAATTCAAACTAAAGCACTCATGATATGTAATTGACGACAGGATAACATTGAATCACTTTTACAAACGTTAGGAATACAAATAGGACAATTTAAACGTGAGGGACACAAATAAGATTTACCCCAAACGTTGGGGACAAAAACGGTACTTTACTCAAAACTAAATTTATTCACGAACAAATAAAACTATCATTTCAATCATAAACCATGGATTTTTACTAATAAAATTAACTAAATTTTAAAAAATTATTTAATATCTCCAAAATTTTAACTTCTATTTTTACTTTACCGTCTCTATACCACCATTCGTACCTAAATTCTTTTTTATCACCATAACACCATTCTTATCTTCAACCACTATCATTACTGTCGTCATCATTTTCTCTAAATCTTTCTCTTTACCACTACCATCAAACAATGGAAGAAGAACGAAACGAAACAAAAAGAGAGTTAGAAAATAACTAAAAAAAGAAGTTACTCATTGCTATTAAAAATTTTATTTTAAAGAGGAGGAGCATTTAAATTTAAAATTTCACATTCAAATTCAAACAATAATGCCTCAACAGAACCATATTATTACCAATTCAGCAACATAACCAACAGAACTGCAAACACAAATTCAAATCCTAACAGTAGAAGTGGAGCATTCAAATTCAACCATCATAGATCTACAATTCAATAATAAGTCAGATTATGTCGATGTAGAATTAGAGAATGCAGCAACAAAAATTAAAAAAGACCACGACGACGGCATATTGCTGAATCTTCGAACCCCTCAGTCCCTGCCTCAAAACTCCGAGAGCAGCGTTCAAAGTCGAAACGCTGGCGCAGAGGCTGTTGTCAGAGATGGTCCCAATCAGAGTCCACGACATTCTTATAAAGACAACACAAAGACTAAGGATTGGGTCATCGAAGCGGAGCTCAAGGGAATCAAGAATGCCACCACCATGAGGACCTCATGCGTGTTTGTGAAGGAAAGGCAGAGAACATTCACGACCCTCGTTGATGTAGTGACAACGGTGACGAACACAAATCTTTAGGCAAAGACGATGATGATGCACAGATCTTGTTGCCGTTACTGCTGGAATCGCTACTGCCAAGCCATCACTGTTGTCACTCTATTTCTTCCTTTGTCGTGATATTAGAGAAAGAGACGGTTATGGTAGTGGTGGTGATGGTGGTAGTTGGGATGAGAGTGGTGGTGAGAAAGGATTTGGGTGGTGGTAGGGTTTGGGATTGGGAGAGTAGTGGTGTGGAATAAAAAGAGAAGTTAGAGTTAGGTTATATTAGAGGGTATTTTAAAAATTTTAAATAATTTTTTAGGGTTTGGGTAGTTTTGTTAGCAAAAGTCCATCTTTCATTGGTAGAAATGGTAGTTTTGTTTATTCGTGAGTAGATTTGTCAGCGTTCTGAACTTTCATGGGTAGAAATGGTACTTTACTCTATATTTTGAAAAGTAAAAGCACTTTTTGGTTCCTAACTATTTACTCAATGCACATTGTGCCCCTAACAATTATAAAATACAAATTGGTTCCCACCCACCTTCATATTTGTTCAATCCAGTCCCTGCAACCAGTTGGCAGCAGGTCGCATGTTGATGTGTCAGGTAACGTGTTCACGTGACTTTGTCTCCTTCCTAATATGGACAAATCTCCCCCAAGTCCCTCAACCATCCAGCGTAATTCCTCCTCCACTTCTCCCACTGCCTTCTCCCTCTTCCTCTCCCTCCTTCTCTCCTGCCCCTTCGCCATCGCCTCCCTCAGCTCCAAAACTCTAACCCAACACCCCCAATTAGCCTCACCTCTCCCCTGGAATCATTATCAAAATTATCACCACCGCACTTATACACCTCATCATAATAATCATCGTCATCAATAATATCATCATCAGAATTAAAAAATCCAAGGCTTTATAACGAAACCACATAATTAAAACTGTTTCTCACAATCAAGGAAGACGAAGGAATATCCCTCAAAACTTTCTTATAATAAAGAAAACTTTTCCAATGATTGAGACCACCAGACCAGTTGAACGAGTGAGCCGAGAGAGCTTGGATCTTTTGCTTGACGCCGAGGTACAAGTGGCACATGTTCTAGACCTTTATGAACACGTCATGCCATGATCACGAGAAAGGGAAGGGATTGCAATCGTGGTGGTGGGAGTTGACATGGTCAGCGATGGGTTTGAACTTCTTCTCACGAGTCTTGAGCTTAGCTAGGGTGCTGGAGCCGAGTAGTTCAGAGTACTTGGATAGAAGGGTTGGTCCTCCTGCTCCGACCACTTCTTGCATTCGCTTTGTTGGAGACGGATGCTTTTATGGTGGTGGAGATTTAGGTGGAGGGAGAGAGAGTTTCGGAAGGAGAGGGAGGAGAAGGCGGCAGAGAGGGAGCGGAAGAAGTGGTGGAGAGATCACGCTAGATAGTTGTCTATTACGAAGGTGACAAAGCCACGTAGGCACGTTACCTAACACGTCAGCATGTGACCTACTGCCAATCGGTTGCAGGGACGAGATTGAACAAATACAAATGTGGGTGGAGACTAATTTGTGTTTTTATAATTGTTAGGGGTGCAATGTCTATCAGATAAATGGTTAGGGACCGAAAATGACTTTTACTTTATTTTGAATAATAGAAATGTTACTGATCAAGGTTTTTTCCTTCAAAATTAGGAGTGTTCGCGGATCGGATTATATATGACTAAAATCCTGATCAGATTCCCACTAAACACATTGAATTATATCAGATCTAATACCCACAATTTTTATGCTCGAATCTGATCCGATCCGTATTTGCGGATGCAGATCAGATATCGGATATCAAATGTACCTGCAAAATAAAAAATATATTAAAAAGGCTTTCTTTTGGCAAAGGTAGTACTTTATTCTATGAATGAAAAAGGAATACATAGTGAGTCATTTGTGGACAACAAATTAAAAATGTCGAGATTACTCAAAGAAAAGAAATATCATAATAGAAGAGAGAGAAAAGGTAAAGGTTCTGGTGTCTTCTTCTAGTGGCTGTGAATTCTCCAACTAATTTTCTTGCCTCCTCCATGACTTCTGGTGGGATTTTCTCTTTCGCTTCAAATATTTTTTAATTTCTGGCTATCTAGATTTTTCAAAGTGTGAAAGATGTAAGTCTAATTATTTCTTCACTTCTTTGGTCCCTATTTGCTTCTTGGATACTCTTCCGCCACAACTTTTGAAATTTCTGCTTGTCTCGCCATCATGTGTTGTTTCAGGACTTATTGCCCTTAAATTCTACACATGTCGAGAGTGGTTGTAGCTTAGCAAGTAGTGACTCGTCGATTTCTCATGGTTGCATCTATAAAAAAAAGTCAATAAAATTCCTTTTTTCACTCTTTTAAACATATTTATTTTTAAAACTTTAATAAACCAACTTGTTTAAATAACAAAAGTAAAATAATACAATATATGTGAATAATAATTATTAATTGAAATAAAATATAAATATAGTATGTATATTATTTATTTATTAATTACGGATCCATGGACATGTGAATCAAATCCGTTGATATATATATATGAGATATCCGCGATCCAGTCCAACTCGAATGTCTGATCCGATCCAATTAACTTTTAGATCCAATTGTATCCACAAATTATGGATTGGATACAGATAAATACTGCGAGTTTGTGGATATCATCTAATTCATGAACACCCGTATTCACAATATCAAATCTACCCCAAAATTATGAAAATGCTAACAAAAATATTTCATACATTTTGAAATGCTTTAAAAAGGTCAAACTGTAAAAAAGAAAAAACCTTCTCAATTAATGGATAGCTGAAGTGTCAAATAAAAATGCTAATATAGCATCCATTACATAATTAAAATTGTTAGATTCTCAATCCACTCTCAAATTTGAACCCTAATTTTATAACTTTTCTAATTGAATGAGAAAGACAAAATTAGCCTTCTAGTAAATAATGTCTCAGACAACGAATTCACTCGACACCATAACACAACTAACGAATTAAACATTCTCTCTTCTTATTTTATTTGTTTATTTTGTAGATGACAATGCATACCACTTTTGTTTATCATCACATGAGTAGATTAGATAAAAATCAGTAAAATGGGCTTAGTATAATGCAGATTTTGTGAGTAATATTGAGAAGGTGAGCATTGTTATTTGCAATATATTCTTCATTGACGAGTTATTTTTGGATTGGGGGTATACTGGCTATAATAAGATTTATTGGTTGGAGCTAGGGCTGGAGTTGATTAATGCGTTAAGAGTGTTTATAAAAAAAGCAAATGTGTTTAAGATGTGTGATTCTACATTGAAGAATGAAAATAAGATTCATTTTTCTTTTGAGCACCCTGTTATTGCAAACTTTGAGGTTGTTAAACAGGTGAAAGTTTCAAAGGATACACATGAGATTAATGTAAAAGTTGTAGAAATTAATGTTGAAGATGTAGTCTAACCCTCCAAAAATAAAAAAAATAAGAATAAACCCCCTATTCAATTTGAAGAGTAAAACGAGGAGGTACATGATCCAATTTTGAGGAAAGGCCAAAATGAGGAGCAACTTGAATACGGGGATGCTAATGAAGTCCATGTTAAACCAACTCCAGATGCAACATGCACCCTTTAATGAGGAACCCAATGCAAAAAATAACAATACAACCCAAGATAAAGGAGAAAATGTACAGGATAACACTGCAAAACTTGAAAAAAAAGGGAATAAGAGCAATAAATAAGCATCCAATGCCTCAACTAAGTGGTAGATCACAACTTGCACCATATACTGATAGCAAAGTTATGAGGATAATAACCCAAAATGAACAAGAAGGTAAGTTTATGAGACTTATGAATTTTTTAAATTTAGTTTGTTTATGCACTGATGAGCAGATAATTTATACGCTTTTTGGCATTGTTTTTACATAGTTTTTAGTATAATTTAGTTAATTTTTAGTATATTTTTATTAGTTTTTAAATAAAATTCACATTTCTGGACTTTACTATGAGTTTGTGTATTTTTTTTATGATTTCAGGTATTTTCTGGCTAAAATTGAGGGACTTGAGAAAAAATCAGATTCAGAGGTTGAAGAAGGACTGCAGATGTTGTTGGATTCTGACCTCTCTGTACTCAAAGTAGATTTTCTGGAGTTACAGAACTCCAAATGGCACTCTCTTAATTGCGTTGGAAAGTAGACATCCAGGGCTTTCCAGTAATATATAATAGTCCATACTTTGGCCGAGTTTAGACGACTCAAACTGGTGTTCAACGCCAGCTCCCTGCCCTATTCTGGAGTCAAACACCAGAAACAGGTTGCAAAGTGGAGTTAAAAGCCAGAAACAGGTTGTAAACTGGCATTTAACTCCAAGAAAGACCTTTCCACGTGAAAGCTTCAATGCTCAGCCCAAGCACACACCAAGTGGGCCTCGGAAGTGGATTTATGCATCATTTACTTATCTCTGTAACCCTAGTAACTAGTTTAGCATAAATAGGACTTTTTACTATTGTATTTACATCTTTTAGGGATCTTTGGACGTGTAGTTCTGAGATCATGGAGGCTGGCCTCTCAGCCATGCCTAGACCTTGTTCTTATGTATTTTCAACGGTAGAGTTTTTACACACCATAGATTAAGGTGTGGAGCTCTGCTGTTCCTCATGAATTAATGCAAAGTACTATTATTTTTCTATTCAATTCAAGCTTATTCCTATTTTAAGATATTCATTCGCACCCAAGAACATGATGAATGTGATGATTATGTGACGCTCATCACCATTCTCACCTATGAACGTGTGCCTGACAACCACTTCCGTTCTACATGAAGATGAGATAGAATGAGTATCTCTTAGGTATCTAATCCAGGGGATCGAGTCTGAGATATTAGAGTCTTCGTGGTATAAGTTAGAACCCATGGACGACCATTCCTGAGGTCCGAAAAGTTTATACCTTGTCTGTGGTATTCCGAGTAGGATCTGGGAAGGGATAGTTGTGACGAGCTTCAAACTCGCGAGTGTTGGGCGTAGTGACAGACGCAAAAGGATAGTAAATCCTATTCCAGTATGATCGAGAACCGACAGATGATTAGCCATGCAGTGACAGCGCATTGGACCATTTTCATAGAGAGGATGGGATGTAGCCATTGACAACGGTGATGCCTAACATACAACTTTCCATAGAAAGGAGTATGAAGGATTGGATGATGACAGTAGGAAAGCAGAGGTTCAAGAGGAACAAAAGCATCTCTATACGCTTATCTAAAATTCTCACCAATGAATTACATAAGTATCTCTATCTTTATTTTACGTCTCATTTATCTTTTAATTATCAAATCTCTAAAACCATTTGAATCCGCTTGACTGAGATTTACAAGGTGACCATAGCTTGCTTCAAACCGACAATCTCTGTGGGATCGACCCTTACTCACGTAAGGTTTATTACTTGGACGACCCAGTGCACTTGCTGGTTAGTTATGCGAAGTTGTGACAAAGTGTGATTCACGTTTGAGAGCACCAAGTTTTGGCGCCATTGTTGATGATCGCAATTTCGTGCACCATGTTTTTGGCGCCGTTGCCGGGGATTGTTCGAGTTTGGACAACTGACAGTTCATCTTGTTGCTCAGATTAGGTAATTTTATTTTAATTTTAAGCTTTTTGTTTTTATTATTTATATTTTCGAAAAAAATAAAAAATATATAAAATATTTTTCAAAGAAATAAATTATTCTATGTTCTTCAGAATTTTTAAGAATGAATTCTAGAGTTTCATGAAGCATGTTGAAGCCTGGCTGGCTGTAAAGCCATGTCTAATTCATTTGGACTAGGGCTTCCACTTATCAGCATAGAATGAAGTTGGATGAAGTATCAGCTGTTGTATGCCTGATTTGTATGCTAAAGCTTGGCTGGCCATTGGCCATGTCTAGTGTTTTGGACCGGAGCTTTCACTGGAAGCTTGGCTGGCTAGTAAGCCATGTCTAATTCCTGGACTGGAGCTTTAGACTAACATTGCAAGATTCCTGGAATTTCTATTAAAAATTTTGAAATCCTTATTTTCCTTTTCAAAATAATTTTCGAAAAAAAAAATTTAATAAAATCATAAAACCAAAAATAATTTTGTGTCTCTTATTTGAGTCTAGTGTCAAATTGTAAGTTTGGTATCAATTGCATATTTTTCAAACTCTCTTGCATTTTTCGAAAATTCATGCATGGTGTTCTTTATGATCTTCAAGTTGTTCTTAGTAAGTCTTCTTGTTTGATATTTAAAATTTCTTATTTAGTGTCTTTTCTTGTTTTTCATATGCATTCTTGAATTATTAGTGTATAACTATTGAAAATTTCTAAGTTTGGTGTCTTGCATGTTTTTCTTTTCTTAAAAATTTTTCAAAAATAAGTTCTTGGTGTTCATTTTGACATTCAAAGTGTTCTTGGTATTCATCTTGACATTCATAGTGTTCTTGCATGCATCATTTGTTTTGATCCAAAATTTTCATGTTTTAAGTCTTTTGGTTGTTTTTCTCTTTCTTCATTAAAAATTCAAAAATCAAAAAAATATATTTCCCTTATTCACTCATAAATTTTCGAAAATTTGAGTTGACTTTTTCAAAACTTTTTAAAATTTAGTTGTTTCTTATGAGTCAAATCAAATTTTCAATTTAAAAATCCTATCTTTTTCAAATATTTTTCAAAAATCAAATCTTTTTCATTTTTTCTTTCATATTTTCGAAAATTTCAAATTGATTTTCAAAAATTTTTTTCTTATTTTTATTTCATATTTTCAAAATTAATGCTAACAATTAATGTGATTGATTCAAAAATTTTAAGTTTGTTACTTGCCTAGTAAGAAAGGTTCAATCTTTAAATTTTAATATCCTATCTTTTTGTTTCTTGTTAGTCAAGTAATCAACTTTAATTTCAAAATCAAATCTTTTTAAATTTATTTTTCAAATCTTTTTCAAAATAAGTTTCAATCACATCTTTTTCAAAATCAATTTCAAAATCTTTTCTAACCTCTTATCTTTTCAAAATTGATTTTCAAATCTTTTTCAATTAATCTTATCTTTTTGTTTGATTCATATCTTTTTCAAAACTACCTAACTAACTCTCTCTTTCTAATTTTCGAAAATCCCTTCCCTCTTTTTTAAAATTCTTTTTTTATTAACTAATTGTTTTAATTTTTACTTTAATTTAATTTAATTTTTCTTTTTTGTATTTTTGAATTCTAACTTTAAATTTAATTTAAAAACAAAAATATTTTTCTTTTCTTTTCAATGATTTTCGAAAATTCTTCTCCCTCATCTCCTTCTAATTATTTATTCATCTACTAACACTCCTCTTTCACTCAAGAATTCGAACCCATTCCTCTCCCATGTGTTTGGATTCTTATCTTTTCCTTCTTCTATTTCTTCTCTTTCTATACTTACATAAGGAATCTCTATACTGTGACATAGAGGATTCCATATTTTCTTTTCTGTTTTCTTCTTTTTCATATGAGCAGGAATAAGGATAAGAACATTCTTGTTGAGGCTGATCCTGAACCTGAAAGGACTCTGAAGAGGAAGCTAAAGCACAACTCTGGAGAAAATCTGACAGAAATTTTCGAAAAAGAAGGAGACATGGCCGAAAATAATAACAATGCAAGGAAGATGCTTGGTGACTTTACTGCACCAAATTCCAATTTACATGGAAGAAGCATCTCAATCCCTGCCATTGGAGCAAACAATTTTGAGCTAAAGCCTCAATTAGTTTCTTTGATGCAACAGAACTGCAATTTTCATGGACTTTCATCTGAAGATCCTTTTCAGTTCTTAACTGAATTCTTGCAAATCTGTGATACTGTTAAGACCGATGGGGTTGACTCCGAAGTCTACAGGCTTATGCTTTTCCTGTTTGCTATAAGAGACAGAGCTAGAATATGGTTGGACTCTCAACCTAAAGATAGCCTGAACTCTTGGGATAAGCTGGTCACGGCTTTCTTAGCCAAGTTATTTCCTCCTCAAAAGCTTAGTAAGCTTAGAGTGGATGTTCAAACCTTCAGACAGAAGGATGGCGAATCCCTCTATGAAGCTTGGGAGAGATATAAGCAACTGACCAAAAAGTGTCATTCTGACATGCTTTCAGAATGGACTATCTTGGATATATTCTATGATGGTCTGTCTGAGTTATCAAAGATGTCATTGGACCATTCTGCAGGTGGATCCATTCACCTAAAGAAAACTCCTGCAGAAGCTCAGGAACTCATTGACATGGTTGCTAATAACCAGTTCATGTATACTTCTGAAAGGAATCCTGTGAGTAATGGGACGCCTCAGAGGAAGGGAGTTCTTGAAATTGATACTCTGAATGCCATATTGGCTCAGAACAAAATATTGACTCAGTAAGTCAATATGATTTTTCAGAGTCTGAATGGAATGCAAGTTGCATCCAACAGTACTCAAGAGGCATCTTCTGTAGAAGAAGCTTATGATCCTGAGAACCCTACAATAGCAGAGGTAAATTACATGGGTGAACCCTATGGAGACACCTATAATTCCTCATAGAGAAATCATCCAAATTTCTCATGGAAGGATCAACAAAAGCCTCAACAAGACTTTAATAATGGTGGAAGAAACAGGTTTAGCAATAGCAAACCTTTTCCATCATCCACTCATCAACAAACAGAGAATTCTGAGCAGAATCCATCTAGCTTAGCAAATATAGTCTCTGATCTATCTAAGGCCACTCTAAGTTTCATGAATGAAACTAGGTCCTCCATTAGAAATTTGGAGGCACAAGTGGGCCAGCTGAGTAAAAGGGTCACTGAAACTCCTCCTAGTACTCTCCCAAGCAATACAGAAGAAAATCCAAAGAGAGAGTGCAAGGCCATTGATTTAACCATCATGGCCGAACCTACAAGGGAGGAGGGGGACGTGAATCCCAATGAGGAAGACCTCATGGGACGTTCTCTGACCAATAAGGAGTATCCCTTTGAGGAACCAAAGGAATCTGAGGCTCATCTAGAGACCATAGAGATTCCATTAAACCTCCTTCTGCCCTTCATGAGCTTTGATGAGTATTCTTCTTCTGAAGAGAATGAAGACGAGCAAGTTGGTAAGTACCTTGGTGCAATCATGAAGTTAAATGCCAAATTATTTGGTAATGAGACTTGGGAAGATGGACCTCCCTTGCTCACCAATGAACTGAATGCATTGGATAGGCAGAAATTACCTCAAAAGAAACAGGATCCTGGTAAATCCCTAATTCCCTGTAACGTAGGTACCATGACCTTTGAGAAGGCTCTGTGTGACCTGGGGT
This sequence comes from Arachis hypogaea, assembly GCF_003086295.3. Lineage (NCBI taxonomy): Eukaryota > Viridiplantae > Streptophyta > Magnoliopsida > Fabales > Fabaceae > Arachis > Arachis hypogaea. The sequence continues at coordinate 34,867,670 of NC_092046.1, read as the reverse complement.
CAGGAATAAACTTAATGCCACTCTCTGTAATGGAGAAACTTGGGATCTTTGAGGTGCAAGCTACCAGAATCTCATTAGAGATGGCAGACAGCTCAAGAAAATAGGTTTATGGACTAGTAGATGACGTGCTAGTAAAGGTTGAAGGCCTTTACTTCCCTGTTGATTTCATAATCCTAGACACTGGGAAGGTAGAGGATGAATCCATCATCCTTGGAAGACCCTTCCTAGCCACAGCAAGAGCTGTGATTGATGTGGACAGAGGAGAATTGGTCCTTCAACTGAATGAGGACAACCTTGTGTTTAAGACTCAAGGATCTCCTTCTGTAACCATGGAGAGTAAGCATGAAAAGCTTCTCTCACTGCAGAGTCAACCAAAGCTCCCACAATCAAACTCTAAGTTTGATGTTGGGAGGCCACAACCAAACTCTAAGTTTGGTGTTGAACCCCCACATTCAAACTCTAAGTTTGGTGTTGGGAGGTCCCAACAATGCTCTGAACATCTGTAAGGCTCCATGAGAGCTCACTGTCAAGCTATTGACATTAAAGAAGCGCTTGTTGGGAGGCAACCCAATGTTATTTAATTATATCTATTTCTTTTCTATTGTTATTTTATGTTTTTTTTAGGTTGATGATCATGTGGAGTCACAAAAACTACTGAAAAATCAAAAACAGAATGAAAAATAGCTTTAAAAATAGCTCACCCTGAAGGAAAAACTTACTGGCATTTAAACGCCAGTAAGAAGCATCAAACTGGTGTTTAACGTCAGAAAAAAGCAGCAAGCTGGCGTTAAACGCCAGAAACAAGCACCAGACTGGCGTTTAACGCCAGAACAGAGCATGGAAGTGGCGTTAAATGCCAGAAACAAGCAGCAAGCTGGCGTTTAATGCTAGACATGCATACTAAGGGCGTTTTAAACGCCTAATTGGAGCAGGAATGTTAAGTCCTTGACCCCACAGGATCCCCACCACTTCTTCTCTCCTCTTCACACCTTTTCATAACTCTCTTCCCCAAATACCCTTCACCAATCACCTCATCCACTCTTCCCCATAAACCCCACCTACCTCCAAAATTCAAACTCTTTTCCCTCCCAAACCCAACCCTAATGGCCGAACCCTCCACCTTCCCCACTCCTATATAAACCCCTCATTCCTTCTTCATTTTCACACAACACAACCCTTTCTTCTCCCCCTTGGCCGAATACACACTTCTCTCCCTCTCCTTTATTTTTATTCTTCTTCTCCTTCTTTCCTTCTTCTTTTGCTCGGGGACGAGCAAACATTTTAAGTTTGGTGTGGTAAAAAGCATTACTTTTTTTTCCATAACCATCAATGGCACCTAAGGCCAGAGAATCCTCAAGAAAGAGGAAAGGGAAGGCAATTGCTTCCACCTCTGAGTCATGAGAGATGGAGAGATTCATCTCAAAGGTCCATCAAGACCACTTCTATGAAGTTGTGGCCAAGAAGAAAGTGATCCCTGAGGTTCCTTTCAATCTCAAAAAGAATGAGTATCCGAAAATCCGACTTGAGATCCAAAGAAGAGGTTGGAAAGTTCTCACCAACCCCATTCAACAAGTCGGGATTTTAATGGTTCAAGAGTTCTATGCAAACGCATGGATCACTAGGAACCATGATCAAAGTGTGAACCCGAATCCAAAGCATTGGCTTACCATGGTTCGGGGGAAATACTTAGATTTCAGTCCGAAAAATGTAAGGCTGGCGTTCAACTTGCCAATGATGGAAGAAAACGCACGCCCCTACACTAGAAGGGTCAACTTTGATCAAAGGTTGGACTAAGTCCTCATGGACATATATATGGAAGGAGCTCAATGGAAAGTTGACTCAAGAGGCAAGCCGGTTTAATTGAGAAGACTAGACCTTAAGCCTGTAGCTAGAGGATGGTTGGAGTTCATTCAGTGCTCAATCATTGCTACTAGCAACCAGTCTGAAGTTACTATACTTTGGCAAGGTTAGCCTTTCCTCACCTCATTTGCCACCTCTGCAATTCGGCTGGAATTGACATAGAGGGAGACATCCTCATTGAAGAGGATAAGCCCATCACTAAGAAAAGGATGGAGCAAACAAGAGATCATGGACCTCAACAAGAGCATGAGGAAATTCCTTACCATGAATTCCCTGAAATGCCTCAGGGGATGCACTTTCCTCTACAGAATTATTGGGAGCAAATCAACACTTTCCTAGGAGAATTAAGCTCCAACATGGACAACTAAGGATGGAGCACCAAGAGCACTCCATCATCCTCCATGAAATTAGAGAAGATCAAAGAGCTATGAGGGAGGAACAACAAAGACAAGGAAGAGACATAGATGAGCTCAAGAGCACCATTGGTTTTTCAAGAAGAGGAAGACGCCACCCTCACTAAGGTGGACCCGTTCCTTAATCTCCTTGTTCTTAATTTACTGTTTTTCATTTACTATGCTTTATGTTCATGTTTTTGTCTTTATTACATGATCATTAGTATTTAAGAGTCTATGCCTTAAAGTTATGAATGTCCTATGAATCCATCACCTCTCTTAAATGAAAAATATTTTAATTACAAAAGAACAAGAAGTACAGGGTTTCGAATTCATCCTTGAAACTAGTTTAATTATTTTGATGTGGTGACAATACTTTTTGTTTTCTGAATGAATGCTTGAACAGTGCATATACATTTTGATATTGTGGTTTATGAATGTTAAATATGTTGGCTCTTAAAAGAATGATGAAAAAGGAGAAATGTTATTGATAATCTGAAAAATCATAAAATTGATTCTTGAAGCAAGAAAAAGCAGTGAATACAAAAGCTTACGAAAAAAAAAAGAAAAGAAAAATGGCGAAGAAAAAAAAACAGAAAGAAAAAGAAAAAGCAAGCAGAAAAAGCCAAAAGCTCTTTAAACCAAAAGGCAAGAGCAAAAAGCCAATAGCCCTTAAAACCAAAAGGCAAGGGTAATAAAAAAGATCCAAGGCTTTGAGCATCAGTGGATAGGAGGGCCTAAAGGAATTAAATCCTGGCCTAAGCGGCTAAACCAAGCTGTCCCTAACCATGTGCTTGTGGCGTGAAGGTGTCAAGTGAAAACTTGAGACTGAGCGGTTAAAGTCGAGGTCCAAAGCAAAAAAAGAGTGTGCTTAAGAACCCTAGACACCTCTAATTGGGGACTTTAGCAAAGCTGAGTCACAATCTGAAAAGGTTCACCCAGTTATGTGTCTGTGGCATTTATGTATCCGGTGGTAATACTGGAAAACAAAGTGCTTAGGGCCACGGCCAAGACTCATAAAGTAGCTGTGTTCAAGAATCAACATACTGAACTAGGAGAATCAATAACACTATCTGAATTCTAAGTTCCTATAGATGCCAATCATTCTGAACTTCAATGGATAAAGTGAGATGCCAAAACTATTCAAGAGGCAAAAAGCTACTAGTCCCACTTATCTGATTGGAGCTAAGTTTCATTGATATTTGGGATTTATAGTATGTTCTCTTATTTTTATCCTATTTGATTTTCAGTTGCTTGGGGACAAGCAACAATTTAAGTTTGGTGTTGTGATGAGCGGATAATTTATACGCTTTTTGGCATTGTTTTTACATAGTTTTTAGTATAATTTAGTTAGTTTTTAGTATATTTTTATTAGTTTTTAAATAAAATTCACATTTCTGGACTTTACTATGATTTTGTGTATTTTTCTGTGATTTCAGGTATTTTCTGGCTGAAATTGAGGGACTTGAGCAAAAATCAGATTCAGAGGTTGAAGAAGGACTGCAGATGCTGTTGGATTCTGACCTCCCTTCACTAAAAGTGAATTTTCTGGAGCTAATGAACTTCAAATGGCGCTCTCTCAATTGCGTTGGAAAGTAGACATCCAGGGATTTCCAGCAATGTATAATAGTTCATACTTTGCCCGAGTTTAGACGACGCAAACTGGCGTTCAACGCCAGCTCCCTGCCCTATTCTGGAGTCAAACGCCAGAAACAGGTTATAAACTGGCGTTTAACTCCAAGAAAGACCTCTCCATGTGAAAGCTTCAATGCTCAGCCCAATCACACACCAAGTGGGCCCGAAAGTGGATTTCTGCATCATTTACTTATCTCTGTAACCCTAGTAACTAGTTTAGCATAAATAGGACTTTTTACTATTGTATTTACATCTTTTAGGGATTTTTGGATGTGTAGTTCTGAGATCATGGAGGCTGGCCTCTCGGCCATGCCTAGACCTTGTTCTTATGTATTTTCAACGGTAGAGTTTCTACACACCATAGATTAAGGTGTGGAGCTCTGCTGTTCCTCATGAATTAATGCAAAGTACTATTGTTTTTCTATTCAATTCAAGCTTATTCCTATTCTAAGATATTCATTTGCACCCAAGAACATGATGAATGTGATGATTATGTGACGCTCATCACCATTCTCACCTATGAACGCGTGCCTGACAACCACTTCCGTTCTACATGAAGATGAGATAGAATGAGTATCTCTTAGGTATCTAATACAGGGGACCGAGTCCGAGATATTAGAGTCTTCGTGTTATAAGTTAGAACCTATGGACGGCCATTCCTAAGGTCCGGAAAGTCTAAACCTTGTCTGTGGTATTCCGAGTAGGATCTGGGAAGGGATGTCTGTGACGAGCTTCAAACTCGCGAGTGTTGGGCGTAGTGACAGATGCAAAAGGATAGTAAATCCTATTCCAGTATGATTGAGAACCGACAGATGATTAGCCATGCAGTGACAGCGCATTGGACCATTTTCACAGAGAGGACGTGATGTAGCCATTGACAACGGTGATGCCCAACATACAACTTGCCATAGAAAGGAGTATGAAGGATTAGATGAAGACAGCAGGAAAGCAGAGGTTCAAGAGGAACAAAAGCATCTCTATACGCTTATCTGAAATTCTCACCAATGAATTACATAAGTATCTCTATCTTTATTTTACGTCTCATTTATCTTTTAATTATCAAATCTCTAAAACCATTTGAATCCGCTTGACTGAGATTTACAAGGTGGCCATAGCTTGCTTCAAGCCGACAATCTCCGTGGGATCGACCCTTACTCACGTAAGGTTTATTACTTGGACGACCCAATGCACTTGCTGGTTAGTTGTGCGAAGTTGTGACAAAGTGTGATTCACGTTTGAGAGCACAAAGTCTTTGGCGCCATTGTTGATGATCGTAATTTCGTGCACCATGCACATATTGAATAGATTTGGTAAGCGTTTCGTTCCAGAACCTTTGAAATCAGTATACTGTTCTAAGTTGTTAAAGGTTCTGAAGTTTTGGTGACATAGGATTGAGTTTTGATTCTTGCATGCTGAGTTCAATGGATGTTGCATGCGACATCAAGCTATTGCATTATCACTGAAGCTGCCGCTGCTCTGTTCTCTCGCTTATTCATAAGCACGATAAGCTATTCCTTGTTCTGAACCCTTTTAGTCATTGTTCTGTTATATGTTGATGAGATTTTTGTGACGTTAATGTCTTAGGATCAAGTTTCGATTATTGCATGTTGGTGAATTAAAGTTGTTGCTGTGACTGTGGATATAATGGAGCTGTGGTTGCGGCTACTACTATTGCTGATCAAGAGAAATAAGGTTTCTAGACGCGTTTGGTTTTGTGGATTTTGACTATTCGAGGTAGGGGATTTTCTTAAAACATATTTTATATTATGGAATTGTTATAAATCAATATTGATATGAGAAATATATTTTTGGTGATTATGTGAGTCTTATGGATTGACTAAGTTATTTTGGGTGAATGTGATTGTTTACTTGATTGAATTCTGGATTGATTGAGTTGGCATTGTGGTAGTTAATGAAAGCGTGATTTGGAAATCTAATTTATATATTTATATTGAGAAATGATTTTGTATTTGAAAATCTGAACTGGATGGGACCTTTGAAGGGTGGCAAAAGTCCGAGTTTTAAAGGAGGTACTATCGAAATTTTTATAAGTGTTTAAGTGAATTTAATAATAAGGATTAATTTATTTTGGGTTTAGTTAATTATGAAAGGAATTTTGTTTTGGGGGTGTTTTAAACGAAAAATGAAGTTATGGAAATGGGTATTTAAGGTTAAATGGTGTTTGAAGGTTTTGAACTTGAAAAGAAGTTGAAGTTGGTTAATTTGATTGCAGCATTCTGGCTTGAGAAATTTTAGAGGAGTTAAATTATTTAAACTTAATTTGGTAGAAATGAAATGGATTTCAAGGCTTTTTGAAATGTCTTAAACTTAAAAGTGAAGCGGGAAATTGTTTTGAGGAAACTCGGTTCAATCGAAAGTGAGCTATTTGATTTATTCTAATTAAGGAGTTATGATTTAAGGATCTAAATGAATATAAAGAAATGAGATTTGTTGCTGCTCCCCTAAAGTCTAGAGACCTTACCGCAGGGTTTAATTAATAATCTTGTTTTAAAGTACTTAAGTGATTAATGTAAGTACAAATGATTTATGTCGTTTCGATTAGTATTGTAATTTGTAAACATAATGATTTTTGAGTTTTCTGAAAGAGACTTGAACTGGATATGATTTTGAAGTTGGTTTAGGAAACTTTGATTGAGTGGAAATGAGTTTTAAAAAAGGAAAATAATTTAAGAAAAAGGTGTTGAATGGCGTGTTGATTTGATAAAGTCTTTAACACACTCCGTTGATGCGGTGTGATGTAATTCTTTAATACATTCTGTTGATGTGGTGTGATATAATTATCTGGACACACTCTATTGATGCGGTGTGATGTAACACACTCCTTGATGTAGTACGATGTAATTATTTGGATCCCCTCTATTGATGCGATGTGGTGTAAGGCAAGGACAGTGGTTAAAGCCCGCTTGCATGTTTTGGACAAGGACGATTGGTGTTATCCCGCTTGCTTGTAGAACCTATGGATAAGGACGGTTGGTTAATTGACGTTAGGATTTTTGCCAGTAAAGAATTTTATAAAAACAGTCGCGTTGTAGGTATAGTTTCTAAACCAACAGAAATCCCTTCGTACAAACGTTTTGGTTGTCACAAGTAACAAACCCCTAAATAAATTGATAACCAAAGTATTTAAACCTCGGGTCGTCTTCTCAAGGAACTGCAGGGAAGTATGTTCTTATTATCGGTTATGGAGATTGTAAATCGGGGTTTTGAAGATGAGGAGCAAGTAATTTAAATTGCAATTGAATTAAATAAAAGACTGTAAAGTAAATAAATAACTATAAAATAAACTTTTGGCAAGGTATGAGAAATTAGAAGTCCTATCCTAGTTATCTTTATCAATGATGATGAAAATTAAATCTTAATTCCACTTAATTAACCTTTGCTAGAGCAAGGGAAGGTCAAGTGACTTATTAGTTAGATCCTCAAATCCTAGTTAATCCCTAAGGAAAGATTGGGATTATTGAAGTTCAATTCAATTAGCAAAGATAACGATTATCAATCATGTTGAGTTTGATAACTCCTGAGTTATTGATTTCTTAACCAAGACCAAAAGGGAAAAAGTAAATCTACTGGAATAAAAATGTCTTCAGATTGGGGATAAAAGTAACATAATTAAAAGAGAGGAATTGTAAACTGAAATATCTCAAATAACATTAATTCAAAGAGTAATCTGTAACATAGAAGAATTCATAAATTAAATTGAAAAGATAAATAAAAAGGAATGTTGAACCTGATAGAAAGAGATAATCCTGAAAGCGATTAAAATCCTAAATCTAAATCCTAAAAGAGAGAGGAGAGAGCCTCTCCCTCAAAACTACATCTAAATCATGAATAGTAACTAAATTCGAGACTCCCCTTGAATGGATGTATTCCCCCACTTCATAACCTCTGATCTGTGCCTTCTGGACTTGGATTTAGGCCAAAAAGGGCTTCAGAAATCGCTGGAAGCATTTTCTGTAATTTCTGGTGCGTGGCCTCTGTCACGCGGTCGCGTCAATTGGAGTTTTCCTTGTCGCGCGGTCGCGTCAGTCATGCGTCCGCGTCATATGCGTTTCGCTTAAGGCGCGCGATCACGTCAATCACGCGGTCGCGTCGCTGTTGGTTCGCGCTGGCATGCGGCCGCGTCGTCCATGCGATCGCGTCGTTGCCAGTTTCTTCAAAAACTCCGTTTTATGCTTTCCTTCCAATTTTGTATGTTTCCTTTCCATCCTTTAAGTCATTCCTGCCTTAGAAGATCTGAAACTACTCAACACACGAATCACGGCATCGAATGGAAATAAAGGGTAATCAAAATAATTATTTTTAAGCATAGGAAACATGTTTTTCACATACGTCACATGATAAGGAAGGGAAAGTAAAACCATGCAATTAATATGAATAAGTGGGTGAAGAATTGAATAAATCACTCAAATTAAGCACAAAATATATCATAAAATATGGGTTTATCAACCTCCCCATACTTAAACAATAGCATGTCCTCATGCTAAATCCAAGATAAAGAGTAAGGTAAGGTTAAAGTGGTAGAATCTCATGCAATGCAATTTATTCTAAATGCAACTACCTACATGCATCATGCAATTCTTAATTGTTATTTACTTGTATATAAAGCTTACATGTAGTTGAATTAATTCACATTCTCAAGGAATCACATATACATAGCCAAACCTTAGATAATGATAAAGCACTTTTACAATTGAGATGGGAGAGAAAAATATTTTATAAACTTGCAAAACAATTAATAATTCAAGCAGAGATATATGTTAATGAGCTATTGAACCCTCACTGAATTTTGTGTTTACTCTCTAGTCACTCAGTGTTTATTGGGTTAATCACTCTATTCCTCTTTTTATCCTTTCTTTCTACAACTTTGTTCTTCATCTAACCAATCAACAATTATAGAATATAGGCATACCAAAAATCATGAGGTCTTTAATTAAGGTTGTAATGGGGCCAAGGTAAAGGCAAGGGTATATGTATAAGGCTAAGTGAGCTAATTAAGCGAATCCTTGATTAGTCTAAGATCTCACCTAACATACATACTTTGTAAAGCAGAGCTTCTTTACCTATTTTCCCATATTTTTCCCACTTTTGATACATGCTCATATTTTAATTTTTATCTTGTCCTATGTGCATTGCTTTATTTTGCATGTGGGGAATTCTTTTGTATCCCCTTTATTTAAATATTGAAATATATATATATATATATATATATATATATATATATATTATTTTTATTTATTTATTTTTAATTCACATGGTAATTCAATTATTTTGATTTCACATGAGCATGCTTTCCAAATTTTTTTTATTTTGAATTATTTTATTCTTTTCAACTTTCTACCCTTTGTTTTTATCATCCATGTTCCCAATAGGTTTCCCACACTTAAACAATTACACACTTTCTATCTTAAGCTAACCAAGAATTCAACTTTGGATTTTTATTTTGTTTTTCTGCTTAAGGCTAGTATTGTGGTTTATAGAATAAGAGGGGTTTTAAAAGCTCAAGGGGGTTGACAAGGGTGATGTAAAAGGTAGGCTAATTTGGGATAAGTGAGCTAAAATCAACAATGGCTTCAATCACTCTCTTGGTATGTATTTCTATTCTATAATCGGACATATAGATTAAAACAAAGTAAAGAACACCAGAATAAATAAGAAGGGTGGAACACACAGGAATAAAAATTATGGTTTGAATGTAACCATACAATTAAGCTCAAAACTCACAGGCTGTATGTTTTCTAACTCAGAAATCATATATCAGTTATATATGTCATGCAAGTAAAAATCAAGAGTTCCCATTATTCTCAATGTAAAATTTATTTTGAGTGGCTTTAAAGTTTATGTTTCTTCTTGATGAAATGTTGTTAACTAACTAACATATAATGCTATATACACAAGGTGTGGGTTGTTTCTATTATGTCCAAGTTTCTAGTTTACTTCCTTTTTTATATTTTCAATATAAACTAAGCTATCTTATGCTAAAAAGGGTAAACTATACTAATTAATTCACAATTTCTATAACTAATAAGTTAGAATTGCAACTAAACTAAATGGCTAAAATATGAACTAAGGTGCAACATGCAGAAATAGAGTAAAAATACATGAAAATAGCAATGTATAAGTGCTGAGAAAATAAAAATAAAAATAAAAGAGAAAAATATAGAAAAATAGCAAAATAAAATGAAAGAGTCTGTAGTGGTTCACCAAAAAAATATGCCAGAGATGGCGACCTCCCCACACTTAAAATGAAGCATCATCCCTGATGCTCACTCAAGCAGGGTGTGAAGGGGTGTCATCACTGGAAGGGTGGGTAGCTGGAGTCTCTGTGGGGGTGGGTCTGAGGATCTGCCTGTTGTAGAAGAGGTGCTGACTGAATAGGGATCTCAGGGTCAGAAACCTGAATCTGATGCGGGGTCTCTTGATGTGATGCAGCCTGCTCTGTGCCTGCCTGCTCAGCCTCTCTCTGGGGGTGGGTATCTGCCTCGTGATCATCCGCCTCCTCCTCAGATGGCTCTGATGGTGTGTCAGGCTCGGAGAGGATATCCCAGATCATATCATCAGCTTCAGGTGCTCATAGCGTCGCTTGCTGCGATGCTCAGCTCTCTCATATCGGCACCGGTTGCAGCGCTCCATCTGGTCTAGCTGTCGAAACAGGCGGTGCACTAGGTGATAAACCGGCTCTGAGGCAGGTGGAGGTACAGTGGTGGTAGCAGGGGTAGCTGTGGAGGAAGAGGGGCCGGCAGATGGTGTGGCTGTCGTAACAGTAGCAGTGAGGAATGGAGGTCTGTAGCCCAAAGCCAGAAAGTTCCTGCTGTGAGGGATGATCTTCTTGCATTCTGCAGCAGGTGGCTTTTCATCAGCATCCTCCCAAGGCACGTCAGCTCGACAGCCTAGTTGTGTAATCAGATAAGGAAAGGGGAGAGTGCCTCGGACGTGGACCATGGCCATATAGTACCGGATAAAGCGTGGCAGGTACAGGTCCTTACCCTCCATCACATACCATAGGAGGGTGATCATAGCAGCAGGTATCTCAGTCTCATGGGTACTCGGCATAATGAAGTTGCTAAGTATCTGATGCCATAGCTGAGCCTCATCATTCAAGTAAATCTGCTTGATTTCCTTTGGCATGGTGGTGTTCTGACCCATGATCCATGGAACGGTCGGGTCAAGGGCTATCCTGGCCTTGACTGCATCCCAGTCAAATTTCATGAAGCGCATGTCCTCCTCAGCCTTTTGATATCCATTTGGCTGATCGGATTTAGGCAGAAGCTTCAGAACATCCTCTATAGCCTCTTCAGTAACCAGAATCTACTTCCCTCTTAGGTTCACTACATCTAGAAAAGTTTTGAAGTAATTGCAGTAGAATTCCCTTACCCAAGATGCATTAACCTCAGTCAGGTTTCTCTCCAGGAAGAACTAGCCTCTTTGTTTGATCTGATCAGAGGTGTATTGCTGGAGTTCTTCTTGGATCTTCAGAGTCCTCTCCAGGTACAGGTTCCTGGAGTTTGCAAATACTGGATACTTAAGCTCGCAGTATCGGTTTGCAAATCTAATGGGATCAGTGGCAGGGAGTAGCTGGTCAGCCTTCTCCTGCGGGGTAAAGTGTTTCTCCCGCCAGGAGTCATCATGCATGAGGTCCAGTATAGACATGGAGGCTTCTCCTCGTTTCTGTTTGCCAGTTGTTGCCTTTCCTTTTCCTTTTCTTTGGGTGTCTGATGATGGATAAATTTGGAAAACGAAATTCCAAACACCCAAAACTCACCGGCAAGTGTACCGGGTCGCATCAAGTAATAATAACTCACGTGAGTGAGGTTGATCCCACAGGGATTGAAGGATTGAGCAATTTTAGTTTAGTGGTTGATTTAGTCAAGCGAACAAGAGTTGATTTAAGTGATTTGTATCCAACAGAAGCTAGATTGCATGAAATTAAAGGGAGAGGGGTAATTGACTGAAAATTAAAGGGGCAAGGAAAGTAAAAAGCTGAATCTTAAAGTGCAAGTAATATAAATTGCAGAAACTTAAATTGTAAGAAAGGTAAATGACTGAAGCTTAAAGTGCAAGAAATGTAAATTGCTTGAATTATAAAAGGAATTGGGAATTGGGATTGCCGAAATTAAACAAGAAAAAATAAATTGCAACAATCAGGAAAGTAAAAGATGAATTGAATTGACGTAGATCTCAAACAGAAAATGTAAATTGGCTTGAAGAAGCCTTAGCAGATGAACAGAAAAGAAATCCCAGATCTCAGGGGTCAAGAGACTAGAAAACTAAGTCTAGATCTCACTACCTTCCTTGATCCAATTTAGAAATCAATTGCAAGAAAATTAAAGATCAAGCAGTAGAAAAAGTAAATTCAAACGTTGACTCAAACGTGAATGGTTCATAACCCAAGTGGTTGTGTAAAATGAGATGGCTGTTGCTGGAAGTTGTTTGAACTATTTGTGGGATTATTTTGTGGGTGGAATGTGGATGTGGAAGGTGGATGATGGTTGTTTTGGGGTTTTCTATATGAATTATGGGTTATGTTTTGCTGATTATTGTTCTGGTTGTTTCTTGAGTTGTTTTGGTTTGAATTCCTTTGCCATGGTTGTTGGTTTTGAGTGTGGTTATCTCCCCATCTGAGATTTAGATGGTTCTTCCAGGATGGATTGTAGGTGTCACCATAAACCTCATTTTGGCCTGAACCATGGTTGTTCACATATTGAGGTTGTTCCTACTGCTGATCTTCTTGGTTTTCTTCATTTTGCCCCCATGTGGTTGATGGTTGGCTTGTATTCACTACTGCAACTTGCAAGCTATCAATCTTTTTAGCCATCTGCTCAAATTGTTGCTGGATTTACTGCTGCATTATCTTATTTTGAGCTAGGATGGTGTCTACTCCTTCCAACTCTAGCACTCCTTTCCTTTGTGATGGCTGGCGTTGTCTCTGATGAGCAAAGAAATATTGATTATTTGCCACCATATCAATGAGGTTTTGGGCCTCTTCAGCTATCTTCATGAGTTACATTGAGCCTCCTGCTGAATAGTCAAGTGCCTCTTGAGCTTTCATTGTCAGTCCTTCATAGAAATTTTGGAGTTTATCCCATTCATTAAACATCTCAGGAGGGCACTTCCTGATTAGAGCCTTGTATCTCTCCCATGCCTCATAGAGAGGTTCAGCATCCATCTGTGTGAATGTTTGTACTTCGGTCTTCAATCTAATAATCCTCTGAGGTGGGTAAAATTTAGCAAGGAATTTGCTCACTAGATCTTCCCAATTGTTGATGCTATCTCTTGGAAATGACTCCAACCATTGAGTGGCTTTATCTTTGAGGGAAAATAGAAATAGCAGTAATTTGTAACTGTCAGGATGCACACCATTGGTCTTCACTGTGTTACATATCCTCAGGAAGGTGGATAGGTGCTGGTTTGGATCTTCCAAGGGGCCTCCTCTATAAGAACAGTTGTTCTGCACCAAGGTGATGAGTTGGGGCTTCAGTTCAAAGTTATTTGCATCGACATTTGGGGTAAGGATGCTACTCCCACAATGCCTTGGATTAGCAAATGTATATGAAGCCAATACTCTCCTTTGGGGCTGACCATTGTCGTTGGCCACTCCCACTTGTGGATTTGTTGGATTTTCCTCCATTTCTTGGTTTTCTTCTCAACCTCCAAAGTGTTTCAGGATCAAAAGGTGTGGATTCATTGCTTCTTCCTCCTGACATAAACAAGAACCAGGAACCAGAATTAAACACTCTATTGCTAGAGTGAAGTTACTGTTAGCTTAAGCGAAAATTCAAAAGTTAGTATGCTTAGTAAAAAGAAAAAGAAAAAGTGCTTAATCTAGACCACTACTTTACTTAATCATTATCAATCTAATTCAATCCCCGGCAACGACGCCAAAAACTTGATGGATAAATTTGGAAAACGAAATTCCAAACACCCAAAACTCACCGGCAAGTGTACCGGGTCGCATCAAGTAATAATAACTCACGTGAGTGAGGTCGATCCCACAGAGATTGAAGGATTGAGCAATTTTAGTTTAGTGGTTGATTTAGTCAAGCGAACAAGAGTTGATTTAAGTGATTTGTATCTAATAGAAGCTAGATTGCATGAAATTAAAGGGAGAGGGGTAATTGACTGAAAATTAAAGGGGCAAGGAAAGAAAAGAGCTGAATCTTAAAGTGCAAGTAATATAAATTACAGAAACTTAAATTGCAAGAAAGGTAAATGATTGAAGCTTAAAGTGCAAGAAATGTAAATTGCTTGAATTATAAAAGGAATTGGGAATTGGGATTGCCGAAATTAAACAAGAAAAAGTAAATTGCAACAATCAGGAAAGTAAAAGATGAATTGAATTGACGTAGATCTCAAACAGAAAATGTAAATTGGCTTGAAAAAGCCTTAGCAGATGAACAGAAAAGAAATCCCAGATCTCAGGGGTCAAGATACTAGAAAACTAAGTCTAGATCTCACTAGCTTCCTTGATCCAATTTAGAAATCAATTGCAAGATAATTAAAGATCAAGCAGTAGAAAAAGTAAATTCAAATCTCAATTCCTCAAATTATGCAGTGAAACAAAAACAGAGATCTCAAGGTGAGATTGAGACAAAATTTCCTCAATTCTCCACACCCAAGACTCAAGCAAGAATTGCAGTAAAGAAAACGAGAAAACCAAAGAGGAAGAGAATTGAATTCTCTTCCAAGATCCAAGTTACAGTAAGAAAAATTCTCTAAGAAGTACAAATTCAAAAGTAATAGTTGACGTCCTTCCTAAATCAAACAAACTTCTATTTATACACTTTCTTCTAATGGTCTTGGAGCCTTGAATGTGGGCCTTGGCCTTGATGGAATTGGGTTGATAGTAGCCTCCGTTGATTGCTCTTGGTGTTGGGAAGAAGTCCACTTGTGAACCGGGCCATGAACCATTCACGTTTGAGTCAACGTTTGAGGCAAATGTTGACTCAAACGTCTTCGTACTAATCATCATGCAAAACCCCATTTGCTGCCATCCACGTTTGGCTCAACGTTTGAGGTCAAACGTGAGCTCAAACGTGGCTCCTCCCATGCATTTCTTTTGGCCAACGTTTGGCCTAACGTTTGAGGCAAATGTTGGCGCAAACGTGGCTCATTTAAACCATCAAACAGGGGTGCTCTTCCATGCTAAAATATAGCCAACGTTTGACCTCACGTTTGAGGCAAACACTGGCGCAAATGTTGGCTCCTCCCCTGGGTGTTAAATTGTGCCAACGTTTGACCTCAAGTTTGAGGCAAACGTTGGCGCAAACGTTGGCCTCCCCTCCAGGGCATTAGTAATGAAATGCATGCTTTTATTAATGCATTAATGTAAAGCATGAATTGCCAATTGCATTAGAAATGCATGGCTTTAATTAATAATGCTAATGCTTTAACTTTAAATCATTCATTCATTTAACGCCTTTATTCATTAGCATTAGTAATTAATTGTTCTATGCATGCTTTCATTATATTATTGCATTTAATTAGTAATGCCAATTACTTAACATAGCATTCATTTATTTCATTCATTTGGCATTATTAATTAAATGTTTCATGCATGCATTCATTTCATTCATTCGGTCACTTAATAATTAAATGTATGCATGCATAAGCATCAATGCATGACACCATGATGCTAATGCCAAGATTCAATGGTCATGGGCCACGCTTTCAAAAGTGTGGCCTAAAGTTCCAAAGCGTGCCCAAAATTCCCTTTTCCACCATTTCTTCACCTACAAATAATCAAAACAACCAATCAAAGTATCACCAAATTCACAAGGTTGAAAATTCATTCAAAAATCAATTAATTTAAGCTTAAACCCCATGATTTTGTGTCAATTAAAGGGTGGTTGGTTGATTTAAAGAAACCATGCAATTCCACTCCAAATTACTTACTTACAATGCAAGAAAGTGCATAAATCCTATTAAAAACAAAGAAAAAGACTAGTTAATCTAGGCTAAGATGACTTGTCATCATCTGACATCCTGAAAAACAGAAAACTAGGATATAAAAAAAAACAGGAAAACAAATAGGCAAATAATCAAAAGAAATACAAAGTGGCAAAGGATCAATAGAAGAGGAAATTAAGTTAAGTAAATTTGCATTAAGGATTGTATAAGAGTTAGAATACGGAAAAGAAAAATGTCACAATCTAAAATGTACTTCCATTCAAGTCAATTAGAAAAAGTATCATCATGCCTTGGTTAGAATGTTAAAAGAAAGTGAAAAACCAGAAGAGATGTTTTGAAAGGTTAGGTTTCGTTAGAATTGAAAAAAAGTTTAGGAAGTTAAAATTAGTGAGTTAGTAAAAAGTGGGTTAAAGTAAGTGGCATAATGGTTATGTTCCAAGTAACAAGCATTCACAATTAGAAGCTATAGGTAACTCATATCCAAACAAGGAAATTAGGTTGATGATGATTCAGATAGATATAGAAATAGCAAAAATTGGAATATAAACATAAAAAATGCATATTAAGAACCAGGAAATCAAAAAGAATAAGAAAGCATGCCCTGACATTCATGAATTGGTTTGGAAAAGCAGAGTTCAAAATGCCAAAACCAAAACATGAATGAAAATGAAAATAGTTTGCAGAAATTTGGGCAGCATCCCGGCTAAAATTGGATGTTCCCGGAAAATAAATAGCAATCAGAATAGCTTATATGAATTAAAATATAGCTGCAATTACATAAAAGGAATATAAACATGGAAAAGCAGTGTAAAAAGCAGCATGAACAAGAAATTACAGCATATGAACAATAGTAACAACACAGCAATAGCAGAATTGCAAAAATTAGAAAACAAGAAACATGAACAGTGCAATTAAACAGGCCTAAATCCACTAACCACATCTTAAGCTACCTAACAACCTAGAATCCACTACAACATGCATATCTAACTAGCCTAATGATGAACATAAACAGAAAAATAGGAAATTAACGATAAAAGAAAAGAATGGTGGCGTTCAGCGAAACCTGGAAGGCGAAGGAAAGAAAGTGGGGCAGAGAGGTGGCTGGGGAATGGCGGTGGTGGCGGCAGACACGGCGGTTGAGGGTGGCATGGCGGCGGTGGCGGCTATTCGGAGGTAGGGTTTCGGGTAGGGAATGGGCGGGAAAAGGGAAGGAAGGGAAGGGGGCGTGGGTGGCGGATGGGTGGTGCAGCTGGGACGGAGCGGCGGCAGTGGATGGTGGTCGCGGAGGGGGGCAGTGGCGGAGGAAGAAAGAAGAAGAAAGAGGGGAAGAATGGGGGAGGGAGTGGTGGTATGGTGAGGTCTGGGGGGTGGTTGGCATAGGGTGGCTGGGTGGTGGTTGGAAGTTGTGGGTGGTGGTTGTGGAGAGAAGAGAGGGAGGAGAGGGGGCTGGGGGGGCGCGAATGGGTAGGGTTTTGCGTGGCTGGGGGTTATAAATTTGAATCCACGCGATCGTGTGGGGCACGCGGTCGCGTGGCTGGGGTGAAATGAGGGTCGACGCGATCGCGTGGGTGGCACGATCGCATGGATTGACTAAAAGAGTGAATGACGCGATCGCCTGGGGCATGCGATCGCGTCGCTGGAAATTGTGCTAAACACACGATTCCAGCGTCGTTTCAGCGCAACTCTCTGTCTCCTTTTCGGGTGTTGTGTAATCCATGCGACGCGATCGCGTCGCTCACGCTGTCGCGTGGGCTTGATGTTGTGCAAGTGACGCGATTGCGTCAGGGACGCGATCGCGTGGGTGTTTTGTGCAAAACGCACAATGGCCGCACGATTCCAGCCTAACTCTCTGGACGTTGGGGATTTACGCCGATCTCCAGATCACGCGGCCGCGTGAATGACGCGGACGCATGGGGAGTATTTTCGCAACTTGACGCGATCGCATGAATGATGCGGTCACGTCGCACACCATTTTTTTTTGATGCAGTATGCAGAATGCAATGCTTAATATGAATGCTATGCAAAACTCCAGGTTCAATATAATAAAATAAAATAAAACTTGAAAACAAGTAAAACTAACTAAAAAAATGAAAATAAGAATGATCATACCATGGTGGATTGTCTCCCACCTAGCACTTTTAGTTAAAGTCCTTAAGTTGGACATTGGATGACCTTCCTGTTATGGTGGCTTATGCTTAAATTCATCCAGAAATCTCCACCAGTGCTTGGAATGCCAATAGCCTCCGAGGTCCCAAACTAGGCATGTAAAGCTTCTGAGCAACTTCAAATAGATTCTCAGGCTCCCGGGGTGACGAATGTCAGAATAGATTCCAAGATCCCAAATTTGGCTTTTAAATCCACCTTCGTCTTGATCTATATTTTTACATCTGGGCGGTTTAGGAATTAGATTCTCAACAAGATAACCAAATATTTCCCGAGATCCATTTGATAGATCATGATGCCAATCCGTACACTTTGAGTTGAAGCGTGGAACCTTATTGAACCTTGTGCACCAGCTCTGAGCACGAGCCAATTCCCTTTTACTCTTAAAGCCGCAGAGAGCTCTAAGCTGGCCATCTGTTTCAAGAAAACCATATTCAAGCGGAAAAGTAAAGATAAAGGTTAAGAATTGTACCCACTTGAAGCTTGTATTAGGTGGTAATGGCTTTGGGATAGGTGTTTCCAGTGGTTCTGTGAGTTCTACTCCCCCTTGTGCTCTTCTGTGAATTTTTTCACTTCCTTGCAGACTTCTTCAATTGCATCCATGTCCTGATCAAAGCCTTCTATGTCTTCCTCGTCACTTAAGTCATAAACGGGAGGTTGAGAGAAATCTACCTCCGCATCGTCTTCGTATTCACTTGGGGAAGATTCTTCGATCTCAGAGAATTCACTTGCTGGTGCAAGTTCACTACTGGGAGAACTTGACTTGAGATCATCATCATCAAGGAAACTTGCTTCTTGGATTATTCCGTCCAGTTCTTCATAAAAGACTTGCCTTGGAGGCTGTGTACTATCCTCCTTAGCATTAATTATAACGTCCTTGACAGAATTCTCCACAACTCTGGATTCCCATGGAGGCTCAGCGTCTCCTAAGTCTTCAACCAACTCTTTTTCTTGTGTAATGACAGCTTCCTCTACTTGTTCCAGTACGAAGTCATGCCCTGTTCTATCCACGGGAGTTTCTAGTATCTCCTTCATGCTACGCTCATCATTAGATTGTCCACACGGAGTTGTGGGAGGTCCTTGAATGTTCAAACGTCTAGAAGATAATTAACTTATTGCTTGCTCCAGTTGATAAAGGGTTGTTTTAAAGTTGATCTACTATTTCCTTGAGGCGAATCTCTGATTCTCGGGGTGCTGGATTTGGACGTGGTACATTGGGAAGTGGTGGTATTTGGGAGTAATTAGATTGGAATCGGGGTAAATGAGGATCGTATGGTGGCGAATGGTGAAAAGAAGCTTGTGAGTGTGGTGGTTCGAAGTTATGTCGAGAGGATAGCCTATCAGCACAGGGTGGGACTTGTTGGTAGCTACAAGGTTGTCCACCATGTCTATTTGCTTGGTATGCAATATAGAATGGTCTTTGTCCATGATATCTTGGAGGGTGTTGTTGCCTAAAGGGTTGATCAGATCCTCTTGGCTCCATCCATCTTTGATTGCTCTGACCTTGATGCATGTTCCTGTTATAACTTTCATTCCTTTCAACAATGTTAGAACCAAACTCGAAGCGAGAGGGGTGAGAATTCATAGTAGCTAATGGAAGTAAAAAGGGAAAATAAAGACAAATAAACAAGTAAAAGAAAAATATTTACAATAACCAATAATAAGGCACACAATTGCAGTTCCCCGGCAACAGCGCCATTTTGATGTTAGGATTTTTGCCAGTAAAGAATTTTATAAAAACAGTCGCGTTGTAGGTATAGTTTCTAAACCAACAGAAATCCCTTCGTACAAACGTTTTGGTTGTCACAAGTAACAAACCCCTAAATAAATTGATAACCGAAGTATTTAAACCTCGGGTCATCTTCTCAAGGAACTGCAGGGAGGTATGTTCTTATTATCAGTTATGGAGATTGTAAATCGGGGTTTTGAAGATGAGGAGCAAGTAATTTAAATTGCAATTGAATTAAATAAAAGACTGTAAAGTAAATAAATAACTATAAAATAAACTTTTGGCAAGGTATGAGAAATTAGAAGTCCTATCCTAGTTATCCTTATCAATGATGATGAAAATTAAATCTTAATTCCACTTAATTAACCTTTGCTAGAGCAAGGGAAGGTCAAGTGACTAATTAGTTAGATCCTCAAATCCTAGTTAATCCCTAAGGAAAGATTGGGATTACGCATGGGTAGTGCTAGGGTGATTCATAAGGTTTCCTTCCGTGATAAGGTGATCAGGTCTTCTGAAACCTTGGGATTTGGAAGGGTTGATGTCTTGAATGGTGATACGATAGTAGTAGTCACAGAAAAACAAGGTGATCCAATACTTCTGAAGGTTAGCTTTACTGAAGAAGCTAGGGATGCTCTATCAGAACCTTACAAGGAGGCCATAGTGATTAAAGTTCTTAGAAAACACTTTAGCTATATGGCTTTAGTGCATAAACTGAAAGGGATATGATAGCTTAAAGGTGGCTATGAAGTTTTGGATGTTAGGTTCGATTTAAATTTGATCTTAGGGAAGATAGGGAGAAGATTTTATTAGGGGTCCATGGATGATGTTAGTTTATTACATCGTGGTTAAGCCGTGATCGCCGGATTTTAAACCATGAGAGGCCTCCTTAGGGGACACCATAGTTTGGATAAGAATTGTGGGATTAAGTATATGGTATTACCATGAGAAAGTCATGATGCATATTGCTTGCGCTGTAGGTAAACCAGTCAACGTAGACCTTGTAACCAAGTTAGCAGAGAGAGGCAAATTTTCTCGGGCTTATGTTCAAGTAAACTTGGGGCTGCCAATTGTTCGGTGAGTGGTTATGGACAACTATGAATATAGCATAGAATATGAATGTTTACAATTGATATGTGAGAGGTGCAATTGCTTTGGACATGTTGCAAGTGAATGTAGCGTGACCGTGGTTACCTCGGCATCTGTGGATGACCAGGTAGGGGTTAACACGGCGGCGGATCATGAGAAATGTCTATCAGACCAACAAGTTTTTTAATTTGGATATATACCCATTAATTCCATGCCATTTGTTAATTCCACAGAAAAGATGAAGGTGATGAGCGGATAATTTATATGCTTTTGGCATTGTTTTTAGGTAGTTTTTAGTATGTTTTAGTTAGTTTTTATTATATTTTTATTAGTTTTTAAATAAAAATCACATTTCTAGACTTTACTATGATTTTTGTGTGTTTTTCTGTGATTTCAGGTATTTCCTGGCTGAAATTGAGGGACCTGAGCAAAAATCTGATTCAGAGGCTGAAAAAGGACTGCAGATGCTATTGGATTCTGACCTCCCTGCACTTAAAGTGGATTTTTCGGAGCTACAAATACCCAATTGGCTCGCTCTCAATTGCTTTCGAAAGTAGACATTCTGGGCTTTCCAGCAATATATAATAGTCCATACTTTGCCCGAGATTTGATGGCCCAAACCGGCGTTCCAAGTCAGCATAAAAATTCTGGCGTCAAAACGCCAAAACTGGCATAAAAGCTGGAGTTAAACGCCCAAACTGGCACCTAAGCTGGCGTTTAACTCCAAGAAAAGTCTCTACATGTAAAAGCTTCAATGCTCAGCCCAAGCACACACCAAGTGGGCCCGGAAGTGAATTTCTGCATCATTTACTTATTTCTGTAAACCCTAGGCTACTAGTTCTCTATAAATAGGACCTTTTGCTATTGTATTTTCATCTTATCTTGGAATCTTTAGTTCATCTTTTGATCTCTTGATCACGTTTTGAGGGGCTGGCCTCACGGCCATGCCTAGACAATTTTTTTCTTATGTATTTTCAACGGTGGAGTTTCTACACACCATAGATTAAGGTGTGGAGCTCTGCTGTTCCTCATGAATTAATGCAAAGTACTATTGTTTTTCTATTCAACTCAAGTCTATTTCTTCTCCAAGATATTCATTCGCACTCAAGAACATGATGAATGTGATGATTATGTGACACTCACCACCATTCTCACCTATGAACGCGTGCCTGACAACCACTTCCGTTCTACATGCAAACAAGCTTGAATGTGTATCTCTTGGGTTTCAAATCGAAGATTAGAACCTTCGTGGTATAGGCTAGAATTATTGGCGGCCATTCCTGAGATCCGGAAAGTCTAAACCTTGTCTGTGGTATTTCGAGTAGGATCTGGGAAGGGATGACTGTGATGAGCTTCAAACTCGTGAGTGTTGGGCATAGTGACAGACGCAAAAGGATCAATGGATCCTATTCCAGCATGATCGAGAACCGACAGATGATTAGCCGTGCGGTGACAGCGCATTTGGACCATTTTCACTGAGAGGACGGGAGGTAACCATTGACAACGGTGAAACCCAACATACAGCTTACCATGGAAAGGAGTATGAATGATTGGATGAAGGCAATAGGAAAACAGAGGTTCAGGAGAAACAAAGCATCTTCATACGCTTATCTGAAATTCTCACCAATGAATTACATAAGTATCTCTATCCTATTATATATTTTATTCATCTTTTAATTATCAATTCTCCATAACCATTTGAATCCACCTGACTGAGATTTACAAGATGACCATAGCTTGCTTTATGCCGACAATCTCCGTGGGATCGACCCTTACTCACGTAAGGTTTATTACTTGGACGAACCAGTGCACTTGCTGGTTAGTTGTGCGGAGTTGTGATAAAGAGTTGAGATTACAATTGTGCGTACCAAGTTGTTGGCGCCATTGATGATCACAATTTCGTGCACCAAGTTTTTGGCGCCGTTGCCGGGGATTGTTCGAGTTTGGACAACTGACGGTTCATCTTGTTGCTCAGATTGGGTAATTTTATTTTAATTTTAAGCTTTTTGATTTTATTATTTTTATTTTTGAAAAATCTTCAAAAAAATAAATTATCCTATTGCTTCAGAATTTTTAAGAATGAATTCTAGAGTTTCATGATGATCTATTGAATTCTGGCTGGCTGTGAAGCCATGTCTAATCTTTTGGACCGAGGTTTCAACTTATCATCACAAGAGCTTGTTGATTTCTATCAATCTTACTGTTGAATGTAATGATCTGCTAAGGCTTGGCTAGCCATTGGCCATGTCTAGTGCTTTGGACCGAAGCTTTCATTGAAAGCTTGGCTAGCTAGTAAGCCATGTCTAATTCCTGGACCGGAGTTTTAGACTAACATTGCATGATTCCTAGAATTCTTATTAGGAATTTTGAAATATTTATTTTCTTTTCCAAATAATTTTCAAAAAATTACAGAAAAAGAAAATTTTATAAAATCATAAAACCAAAAATAATCTATGTTTCCTGTTTGAGTCCAGTGTCAATTTTTAAGTTTGGTGTCCTGCATGTTTTATTTAACTTCTTGCAATTTTTGAATATATGCATTATGTTCTTCATTAATCTTCAAGTTATTCTTGATGATTTTCTTGCTCTGATCTTTAAATTCTCTTGTCTTATGTGTTTTGTTATTTTTTATATGCATTCTCAATTTGTTAGTGTCTCTAATATGAAAATTTATAAGTTTGGTGTCTTGCATGTATTATTTGTTTTGATCTTGATTTTCCATGATTAGTTTCATTTTATTGTTTCTCATCATTAAAAATTCAAAAAAATTTTCAAAATTATGTCTTTTCAAGTCAATAATACAGAGAATTGAAGATTCAGACATGCAGCAAAGAAATTACACAGAAAAAGCTGGGCGTTCAAAACGCCTAGTGAGGAAGGAAAACTGGCGTTTAAATGCCAGCCAGGGTGGCTGGGCGTTAAATGCCCAAAAGGGTAGTATTTTGGGCATTAAACGGCAGAATGGATACCATTCTGGGCGTTTAACGCCAGGATGGCACAAGAGGGAAGATTTTGTTTTCAATTCAAATCTTTTTCAAATTTTCATAATTTTTCAAAATCAAATCTTTTTCAGATCATATCTTTTCAATCATATCTTTTCAAAATCAAATCCTTTCCATTTTTTTAGTATTTTCAAAAATCCTTGCTACAATTAATGATTTAATTCAAAATTTTCAAATTGTTACTTGCCTATTAAGAAATGATCAAATTTTAAATTCTAGAATCATGTCTTTTAATTTCTTGTTAGTCAAGTAATCAACTTTAATTTTAAAAAATTCTTTTAAATTGATTCTCAATCATATCTTCTCAATCACATCTTTTTCAAAATAATTTTCAATCATATCTTTTTTTTATTTCTGATTTCAAAATCTTTTTCAAAATCACTTAACTACTTTCCCAATTTTAATTTTCAAAAATCATCAATCAATTTTTTTTTCAAAATTTCTTTTAATTATTTCAAAATCTTTCAAAATTTAATTTCGAAAATTCTTTTCCCCCTTCTCACCTTCTTCTATTTAAGGGACTAGCACTCTTCCTCAGTGTGCAATTCGGACTCCTTCTCTCTATAAGTTCGAATTCTCTCCTTTTTACCTCCTCCTTCTATTCTTCTTTTCCTCTGACATCTCAAGGAATCTCTATACTGTGACATAGAGGATTCCATACTTTCTTCTCCTTTCTTTCATATGAGCAGGAGCAAGGACAAAGGCATTCTTGTTGAAGCTGATCCTAAACCTGAAAGGACCTTGAAGAGAAAGCTAAGAGAAGCTAAAGCACAACTCTCTGGAGAGGACCTAACAGAAATTTTCAAACAAGAAGAAGCCATGACAGCCAAAAACAACAACAATGCCAACAATGCAAGGAAGGTGCTTGGTGACTTTATTGCACCTACTCCTGACTTCTATGGGAGAAGCATCTCTATCCCTGCCATTGGAGCAAATAACTTTGAGCTGAAGCCTCAATTAGTTTCTCTAATGCAACAAAATTGCAAGTTTTATGGACTTCCATTGGAAGATCCTCATCAGTTCTTTGCTGAATTCTTACAAATCTGTGACACTGTCAAGACCAATGGGGTTGATCCTGAGGTCTACAGACTTATGCTTTTTCCTTTTGCTGTAAGAGATAGAGCTAGGATATGGTTGGATTCACAACCTAAGGAAAGCCTGAACTCTTGGGAAAAGCTGGTCAGTGCTTTTTTGGCCAAATTCTTTCCACCTCAAAAATTGAGTAAGCTAAGAGTGGAGGTCCAGACCTTCAGACAGAAGGAAGGTGAATCCCTCTATGAAGCTTGGGAAAGATACAAGCAATTGATCAGAAGGTATCCTTCTGACATGCTTTCTGAATGGAGCATCATAGGTATCTTCTATGATGGTCTGTCTGAACTGTCCAAGATGTCATTGGACAGCTCTGTTGGAGGATCTCTTCATCTGAAGAAGATGCCTGTAGAAGCTCAGGAACTCATTGAGATGGTTGCAAATAACCAATTCATGTACACTTCTGAAAGGAACCCTGTGAATAATGGGACAAATCAGAAGAAAGGAGTTCTTGAGATTGATACTCTGAATGCCATATTGGCTCAGAACAAAATATTGACTCAGCAAGTCAATATGATTTCTCAGAGTCTGTCTGGCATGCAAGCAGCAACAGGCAGTACCAAAGAAGCTTCATCCGAAGAAGAAGCTTATGATCCTGAGAACCCAGCAATGGAAGAGGTGCATTACATGGGAAAACCCTATGGAAACACCTATAATCCTTCATGGAGAAATCATCCAAATCTCTCATGGAAGGACCAACAGAGGCCCCAACAAGGCTTCAACAACAGTCATGGTGGAAGAAATAGGTTTAGCAATAGCAAGCCTTTTCCATCATCTTCTCAGCAACAGATAGAGAATTCTAAGCAGAGTCAATCTGACTTAACAACCATAATCTCTGATCTAACTAAAACCACTCAAAGTTTCATGACTGAAACAAGGTCCTCCATTAGAAATTTAGAGGCACAAGTGGGTCAGCTGAGTAAGAGGATTACTGAACTCCCTCCTAGTACTCTCCCAAGCAATACAGAAGAGAACCAAAAGAGAGAATGCAAGGCCATAAACATGCCCCACATGGCCAAATTCATAGAGGAGGGAAAGACAATTATTTCCACTGAGGAAGACCTCAATGGACGTCCACTGGCCTCCAAGGAGTTTCCTAATGAGGAACCATGGAAATCTGATGCTCACACTGAGACCATAGAGATTCCATTGAATTTACTTCTGCCATTCATGAGCTCTGATGAGTATTCTTCCTCTGAAAAGGATGAAGATGTTATTGAAGAGTAAGTTGCTAAGTACCTTGGAGCAATCATGAAGCTAAATGCCAAGTTATTTGGTAATGAGACTTGGGAGGATGAACTCCCTTTGCTCACCAAAGAACTGGATGACTTGACTAGGCAGAGATTACCTCAGAAGAGACAGGATCCTGAAAAGTTCTCAATACCTTGTACCATAGGCACCATGACCTTTGAGAAGGCTCTGTGTGACCTAGGGTCAAGCATAAACCTCATGCCACTTTCTGTGATGGAGAAGCTAGGGATCCTTGAGGTACAAGCTGCAAGAATCTCACTAGAGATGGCAGACAATTCAAAGAAACAGGCTTATGGACTTGTAGAGGATGTCTTGGTAAAGGTTGAAGGCCACTACATCCCTGCTGATTTTATAATCCTAGACACTGGGAAGTGTAAGGATGAATCCATCATCCTTGGTAGACCCTTCCTAGCCACAGTAAAAACCGTGATTGATGTTGACAGAGGAGAATTGGTCCTTCAAGTGAATGAGGACTCCCTTGTGTTTAAAGCTCAAGGATCTCCATCTATAACCATGGAGAGGAAGCATGAAAAGCTTCTCTCAATACAGAGTCAAATAAAACCCCCACATTCAAACTCTAAGTTTGGTGTTGGAAGGCTAAAACCAAACTCTAAGTTTGGTGTTGAGAGGCCCCAACCCTGCTCTGATTATCTGTGAGGCTCCATGAGAGCTCACTGTCAAGCTATTGACATTAAAGAAGCGCTTATTGGAAGACAACCCAATGTAATTTAATTATATCTATTTACTTTCCATTGTTATTTTATGTTTTCTGTAGGTTAATGATCATGTGAAGCCACAAAAACAACTGGAAAAGCAAAAACAGAATGAAAAATAGTATTAAAAACAGCACACCCTGGAGGAGAAGCTTACTGGCGTTTAAACGCCAGTAAGGGTAGCAGAATGGGCGTTAAACGCCCAATCTGGCACTATTCTGGGCGTTTAACACCAGAAATAGGCATCAGACTGGTGTTTAACGCCAGAAATGGGCACGGAGCTGGCGTTTAAACGCTAGAAAGGGGAGAAAAGCTGGCGTTAAACGCCAGAAATGGGCAGCAACCTGGCGTTTAATGCCAGGATTGGCAATCAAGGGGGCGTTTACACGCCAATATGGTGCAGCGATGAGAAATCCTTGACACCTCAAGATCTGTGGACCCCACAGGATCCCCACCTACCTCATCTCTCTCTCTCTTCTTCGCACCTTCCCATAACACCCTTCCCTAAATACCCTTCACCAATCACCTCAATACCCCTTCCCAAAAAACCCCTCACCTATCAAATCCTACCCTCTTCTCCATAATCTCTTCACCAATCCATATCCATCCATCATAAAACCCCACCTACCTCACCATTCAAATTCAAACCACTTTTCCTCCCAAACCCACCCATACATGGCCGAACCCTACCCCTTTCTCCACTCCTATATAAACCCATCTTCACTCCTTCATTTTCACCCACTATAAACACTATTTACCCCACTTGGCCGTACCACTATACCCCCTCCATCTCTTCTATTTCTTCCTCTTCTACTCTTTTCTTTCTTCTTTCGCTCGAGGACGAGCAAAACTTCTAAGTTTGGTGTGGTAAAAGCGTTGCTTTTTGTTTTTTCATAACCATTTATGGCACCAAAGGCCGGAGAAACCTCAAGAAAGAGGAAAGGGAAGGCAAAAGCTTCCACCTCCGAGTCATGAGAGATGGAGAGATTCATCTCAAAAGTCCATCAAGACCACTTCTATGAAGTTGTGGCTAAGAAGAAGGTGATCCTTGAGGTCCCTTTCAAACTCAAAAACGGTGAATATCCGGAGATCCGACATGAGATTCGAAGAAGAGGTTGGGAAGTTCTCACCAACCCCATTCAACTAGTCAGAATCTTAATGGTTCAAGAGTTATATGCCAATGCATGGATCACCAAGAACCATGATCAAAGTTTGAACTCGGACCCAAAGAATTGGCTTACAATGTTCCGGGGGAAATGCTTAGATTTTAGTCCGGAAAATGTAAGGTTGGAATTCAACTTGCCCATGATGCAAGGAGATGCACGCCCCTACACTAGAAGGGTCAACTTTGATCAAAGGTTGGACCAAGTCCTCTTAGACATTTGTGAAGAGGGGGCTCAATAGAAGAGAGATTCAAGAGGGAAGCCGATTCAACTAAGAAGGCATGACCTCAAGCCCGTGGCTAGGGGATGGTTGGAGTTCATCCAACGCTCAATCATTCCTACTAGCAACCGGTCTGAAGTTACTATAGACCGAGCTATCATGATTCATAGCATCATGATTGGAGAGGAAGTAGAAGTTCATGAGGTTATATCCCTAGAACTGTACAAGGTAGCAGACAAGTCCTCTACTTTGGCAAGGTTAGCCTTCCCTCATCTCATTTGTCACCTCTGCAATTCAGCTGGAATTGACATAGAGGAAGACATCCTCATTGATGAGGACAAGCCCATCACTAAGAAAAGGATGGAGCAAACAAGAGAGCCCACTCATGGACAAGAGCATGAGGAAATTCCTCATCATGAAATCCCTGAGATGCCTCAAGGGATGTATTTTCCTCCACAAAACTATTGGGAGCAAATCAACACATCCCTAGGAAAATTAAGTTCCAACATGGGACAACTAAGGGTGGAGCACCAAGAGCATTCCATCATCCTCCATGAAATTAGAGAAGACCAAAGAGTCATGAGGGAGGAGCAACAAAGGCAAGGAAGAGACATTGAGGAGCTCAAGGACACCATAAGATCTTCAAGAGGAAGAACAAGCCGCCATCACTAAAGTGGACCCGTTATTTAATTTCCTTGTTCTTATTTTTCTGTTTTTCAAAAATTATGCT
Source organism: Arachis hypogaea (assembly GCF_003086295.3). Lineage (NCBI taxonomy): Eukaryota > Viridiplantae > Streptophyta > Magnoliopsida > Fabales > Fabaceae > Arachis > Arachis hypogaea. The sequence goes on along the minus strand of NC_092046.1, from coordinate 34,838,712 downwards.
TTATGTTTTATTTATGTTTGTGTCTTATTACATGATCATTAATGTCTTAATGTCTATGCCTTAAAGCTATGAATGTCCTATGAATCCATCACCTTTATTAAATAAAAAGTGTTTTTAATTGCAAAAAGAACAAGAAGTACATGAATTTCAAATTTTAAAACAGATTAATTATTTTGATGTGGTGCCAATACTTTTTGTTTTTCTGAATGATTGCTTGAACAGTGCATATTTTTGAATTTGTTGTTCATGAATGTTAAAATTGTTGGCTCTTGAAAGAATGATGAAAAAAAGGAGAAATGTTATTGATAATCTGAAAAATCATAAAAATGATTCTTGAAGTAAGAAAAAGCAGTGAAAAGCTTGCAGAAAAAAATATATGCGAAAAAAAGAGAGGCAAAAAATAAAGAAAAAAAAGAGAAAAAAGAGAAAAAAAAAGCAAGCAGAAAAAACCAATAGCCCTTTAAACCAAAAGGCAAGGGTAAAATAAAAAGGATCCAAGGCTTTGAGCATCAGTGGATAGGAGGGCCCACAGGAATAAAATCCTGGCCTAAGCGGCTAAACCAAGCTGTCCCTAACCATGTGCTTGTGGTGTGAAGGTGTCAAATGAAAAGTTTGAGACTGAGCGGTTAAAGTCGTGGTCCAAAACAATAAGAGTGTGCTTAAGAGCTCTGAACACCTGTAATTGGGGACTCTAGCAAAGCTGAGTTACAATCTGAAAATGTTCACCCAGTTATGTGTCTGTGGCATTTATGTATCCGGTGGTAATACTGGAAAACAAAATGCTTAGGGTCACGACCAAGACTCATAAAGTAACTGTGTTCAAGAATCAATATACTGAACTAGGAGAATCAATAACACTATCTAAATTCTGAGTTCCTATAGATGCCAATCATTCTAAACTTCAAAGGATAAAGTTAGATGCCAAAACTGTTCAGAAGCAAAAAGCTAATAGCCCCGCTCATCTAATTAAGACTGATCTACATAGATGTTTTTGGAGTTCATTGTATATTCTCTTCTTTGTAACCTATTTGATTTTTAGTTTTTTGGGGACAAGCAACGATTTTAAGTTTGGTGTTGTGATGAGCGGATAATTTATACGCTTTTTGGCATTGTTTTTAGGTAGTTTTTAGTATGTTTTAGTTAGTTTTTATTATATTTTTATTAGTTTTTAAATAAAAATCACATTTCTGGACTTTACTATGAGTTTGTGTGTTTTTCTGTGATTTCAGGTATTTTCTGGCTGAAATTGAGGGACCTGAGCAAAAATCTGATTCAGAGGCTGAAAAAGGACTGCAGATGCTGTTGGATTTTGACCTCTCTGTACTCAAAGTGGATTTTTCGGAGATACAGAATCCCAATTGGCGCGCTCTCAATTTCTTTGGAAAGTAGATATCCTGGGCTTTCCAGAAATATATAATAGTCTATACTTTGCTCGAGATTTGATGGCCCAAACTGGCGTTCCAAGTCAGTATAAAAATTCTGGCCTCAAAACGCCAGAACTAGCATAAAAGCTGGAGTTAAACGCCCAAACTGGCATCCAAGTTGGTGTTTAACTCCAAGAAAAGTCTCTACATGTAAAAGCTTCAATGCTCAGCCCAAGCACATACCAAGTGGGTCCGGAAGTGGATTTCTGTATCATTTACTTATTTCTGTAAATCCTAGGCTACTAGTTCTCTATAAATAGGACCTTTTGCTATTGTATTTTCATCTTATCTTGGAATCTTTAGTTCATCTTTTGATGCCTAGACCATTTTGTTCTTATGTATTTTCAACAGTGGAGTTTCTACACACCATAGATTAAGGTGTGGAGCTCTGCTGTTCCTCATGAATTAATGCAAAGTACTATTATTTTTTTATTCAACTCAAGTCTATTTCTTCTCCAAGATATTCATTCGCACTCAAAAACATGATGAATGTGATGATTATGTGACACTCACCACCATTCTCACCTATGAACGCGTGCCTAACAACCACTTCCGTTCTACATGCAAACAAGCTTGAATGTGTATCTCTTGGGTTTCTAATCGAAGATTAGAACCTTCGTGGTATAGGATAGAATTATTGGCGACCATTCCTGAGATCCGAAAAGTCTAAAACTTGTCTGTGGTATTCCGAGTAGGATCTGGGAAGGGATGACTGTGACAAGCTTCAAACTCGCGAGTGTTGGGCGTAGTGACAAACGCAAAAGGATCAATGGATCCTATTCCAACATGATCGAGAACCGACAGATGATTAGTCGTACGGTGACAACGTATTTGGACCATTTTCACTGAGAGGACGGGAGGTAGCCATTGACAACGGTGAAACCCAACATACATCTTGCCATGGAAAGGAGTATGAATGATTGGATGAAGGCAATAGGAAAGCAGGAGTTCAAGAGGAACAAAGCATCTTCATACGCTTATCTGAAATTCTCACCAATGAATTACATAAGTATCTCTATCCTATTATATATTTTATTCATCTTTTAATTATCAATTCTCCATAACCATTTGAATCCACCTGACTGAGATTTACAAGATGACCATAGCTTGCTTCAAGTCGACAATCTCTGTGGGATCGACCCTTACTCACGTAAGGTTTATTACTTGGACGACCCAGTGCACTTGCTGGTTAGTTGTGCGGAGTTGTGATAAAGAGTTGAGATTACAATTGTGCGTACCAAGTTGTTGGTGCCATTGATGATCACAATTTCGTGCACCAGAAGGCAAGCATGCTGCATGGGATGAAGGAAGGGATGGTTACGTTGGAAGAAGAAGAGGGCTGGACTAAGGTTTGTGACAAGGGAAGAGGAAAAGTGGGCCAAACAAAGAAGGTCCAATCTGCTACTAAAGGTAAGAAACCTCTCATTTTTGGGAAACAAACAGGCCAGACTGGGAATGGCCTGAAGAAGGAAGTTAAGGGGCCTTCAAGACATGTTGAGTCAGGTAGTGGGTCTTACTCCTTTCAAGCACGTAAGGAATCGATGAAAGATGGGGTGAAGATCAAGGGTGCCGCTGTGGTCACGCCATTGATTACCCTTACTCTTAAAAATGGCCACAAGAGGCTGCGCCCTGCCTCATTGCAAAACTCACTGGTGTTCCAAGCCAATGATGGTGCGCCAAACCAGTAGAACCAGAACCCATCGGTGGTGGCTACCGTTGCAATGGGGAGCATTTTCGAGCAACCACGAGTTAGGGAGAGGCAAGAAAATGGTGGGAATGTTGGAGGTCCGTCATTACTTCATTAAGGGACCTTTGTTGAGGTTGGTTTTTGTTTATGTCTATTTTATTTTTATGGATTATGTAGATATAAGTTTTTTATCTTGGAATATTAGAAAGGCTTCTAACAAAATATCCCAAGTGCATTGTAAAGAATTAGTTAGTAAATTTCATCCTACAATTTTCATTCTTATTGAAATTCATGTTCCTTTCGAGAGAATGAGATCCTTTTGGAATAAGCTTGGTTATCATGATGTTGGGATTGTTGTGGCTAGAGGTCACAATGGGGCTATTTAGGTTCTTTGTTCTAATTCTATGATGACTATGAGAATGGTTGATGTGGCTGATCAATGTATTAGTTTTGAAATCTCTATGGGCAATGTTTCTAGTTTTTGCAGTACAGTGTATGCTAATCCCCATGTCCATCGGCAAATGGGTCTATAGAATGATTTAATTATGGTATCTAATTTAATACAAGGTTCATGGATTGTGTTAGGGGGTTTTAATGAGATTCTGTTGCAGAATGAGGTTAGAGGAGGAATGTTCAATAATGTTAGAGTCGAGCTTTTTGCAGATACTCTGGCAACTATCGACTATTTGATATGGGAGCTATTGGGAGGAGTTTCACTTGGTACAGGAAGGTCAAGAGGGGTTATAGGTTGCAAAAAAATTACATAGAGCTGTCATTAATCAGGAGTGGTGTTTGCTGTTTCCTGAGGCTTATAATGAGGTTTTGGCGCGTCTTCACTCTAACCACTCTCCCTTGCTCATCAGATGTACAAAAGCTGGGATAACTAAGAAGGGTCCCAGTCCCTTTAGATTTCAATATGTTTGGATGACTCATCCGTTTTTTTTTTTTTTTGAAATGTTGTTCATACAGCTTGGAATAAAGGAGCTCCTATGTTGTCAGGAGTTTGCTAGAGGTTCAGAGGGATGCACTTACTTTTAACAAAAAAAAACTTTTAGAAATATTTTTGTTAAAAAGAGGGAGTTGGAGAGGCATCTGAACGATGTTAAGATTTTTCTCGAGAGTGGAAAAGATCTGGAGTTGAGGATGAAATAACAAGGTATTCAGAAGGAGCTAAATTCTATCCTTCTTCAGGAGGAGCTTCTATAGTACCAAAAATCTAGAGAGCAATGGGTTCGATGTGGTGGCAAGAATACTAATTTTTTTCACCTGTAGACGGTTATTAGGCAAAAAAGGAATAAGATCCATGGGTTGTTATTGGATGATGGAGCCTGTGCCATTGAGACGTAGGAGCTTGAGTAGGAAACAAATTCTTTCTTTTAAAAACTATTTTCTACAAGGGAGAATATTGACCTGAATGCTATGGGAGATTTTCCCTATCCCTCTCTTAGCAATGAGGCATGTCAAAGATTTGTTGAATCGGTAGCATTAGAAGAGGTGAAAAGAGTTGTAATGACTACGAATTCTTTTAAAGCTTCGGGACTGGATGGGTTTCAAGCCTTGTTTTATAAAGAATTTTGGGACTCTCTTAGTTATGATGTATGGGGGTTAGTCAAGAGAGCCTTTGCGGGCGAGATTTTAAATCCCACTATTTTTGAGAACTTCATTGTTCTAATTCCTAAAGTGGAAGCTCCTTCTTCGTTAAGAGATTTTTGTCCCATTAGTTTATGTAATGTTCTTTATAAAATTATTGCAAAAGTGCTGGTGAACAGGGTCAGACCGTTTCTTTCGGAGATCATCGGCCCGCTCCAGAGTGATGTTATCCTGGAAAGAGGAACTACGGAGGACATCATTGTTGCACAGAAAATTATGCATTTCATGAGGAACACTAAGTCTAGAAAGGGGACTATAGATTTTAAGATTGATTTAGAGAAAGTTTATAACAGGGAGGATTGGAGATTCCTTGAAGCTTCATTGGTTAGATTTGGTTTCCTGAGAGCTACTATTAATCTTATTATGGCCCGTATGACGTCATCTTCCTTGGCAATCTTATTGTGGAATGAGAGGCTTTAAAATTTCAACCCGAAGAGGGTTTTGAGGCAAGGGGATCCCATGTCCCTATATCTTTTTGTGCTTTGTATGGAGGCTCTTGCTTGTTTTATTACTCATTGGGTTTCTCAAGGATTGTGGATACCTGTATCGGTCTCCAGGCATGGCCCTAAAATCTCTCATTTGATGTTTGCTTACAATCTCCTACTTTTCTATAAAGCTACGGAAGCTCTAGTAGGGGAGGTTATGCGAACTGTGGAGTTATTTTTCAAAGCATCAGGATTGAAGGTGAACCTTAGTAAATCTAAGGCTCAGTGCTAAAAGAATATTTTTGAGAGAAGGAAAGATATACTATCGGGAGTTTCTACTATCTACTTTTGTCAGGACTTGCAAAGATATATAGGGGTGAATATTAGGCATGAAAGGTCTTCTAGGAGGATGGCTCAGGATGTTATTGAAAAGAATAAGAAGAAGCTTGCTAGTTGGAAGGGGGTGTTTGTTGAATAAGGCAAGAAGACTTTGTTTGGTTAAATCGGTATTGGCTTCTATTCTGGTTAACAGCATGCAGATTGCTCTTCTTCCAAAGTATGCTTGTGAAAAGATGGATTCTTTGATGAGACAGTTTTTATGGAGAAACCAAACTAATGAGAGAAGGTTGCCATTAGTTAAGTGAGATGTTGCTATAACTCCTAAAAGGTCGGGTGGTTTGGGTGTTAAGGATACCTACTCAGCTAACATGGCGCTTCTTAGAAAATTGGTTTGGAATTGCTTCAATAATAGAGATAAGTTGTGCATTTAGGTTATGATGCATAAATATTTCTGAAATTCAATTTTTCTTGGCAACAGCAATAGTCAGACTACTTCATCCATTTGGAAGAACATTCTCAAAGCAATTGATGCTCTTAAGGATGGGTTCAGATGGAATGTTGGGGATATGCAGCAATTTGTGTGGTATGATGAGTGGACTTCTTTTGGAAGGCTTTGTAATCTTGTTCCCTATGCTCATGTATCTGAGTCTAATTTTGTAGTGGTAGATTTGTGGCATGATAAATCTTGGGAGGTGAAAAAACTTGCATCGACAATTCCTTTTGAGGTCAAGCATTTCATTCACTGCCTGCACTATCCGACTTTGGCCAACATGAAACTGGGGTGGAGTTGGTGGCCTATAGGAACAAAAGGATATATTGCAAGAGAGGGTTATCGTTGGTTGTTAAAGAATAAATTGAATTGGAATACAAATAGCAACTAGACTGGCTTTGGCACTTGAATCTTCCGGAAAAGATCAAATTGACTGTAAGGTTTGAGGTTCATAACACTCTCCCGATGGAGGTCTTCAGCTTTAAGTGGCATCTAGATAGTTTGGTTATGTGTTAGAGATGCAATGCAGCTCAAGAGACAGTAGAACATTGCCTTAGAGATTGTGTATATTCCAAAGTTATTTGGCAGATGCTAGATCCTTGGGTTATTGATTCGATTGAAGGTTTCTCCAGGAAAGCCTAGTTTCGGGAGATCATGTCTAGTAAGGTGGTTCTTTTAGGGCCGGAGTGTGGGGATTGTAGAGGCATAAGTGTAATGACATTTTCAATGCTGAAAATCATTAGACAGATCACAAGGTGGTTGCTCTCATTAGAAGCACGGTCATGGATCTAAGGTTATATATGAATAAGTGTACTTTTTTTGTACCTTCAAGAACCGTTTGTCTTAGAAATCTCCTGTAGGTAATAACTTTAAAGTTAATTGTGATGCTAGCTTGTTTACTGATTTGAGCTTGGCTGGATTTGGTTGTCTTATTAAAAATTCTAATAGGAGTTGGATTGCAGGTTATTCTGGTAGCTCTCCTCCCTGATCCATCATCCGATGTGAGCTTTTTTGCAGTTTGGAGGGGCCTTATTTTAGCTCGGGATTGCGGATTGAGAGACATAGTGTGTGAAACAGATTGTTTGAACATTCTTCATCTTTTGCATGACTCTCCTGGTGGGTGTAAATCTGAAGTTGTTGATTTAGTTAACAAGATTCAGGAGCTATTATCAAGACCCTAGTACGTGCAATTTGATTAGATATTTAGGGAAACAAATAAAGTTGCAGATTGGATGGCTAAATATAGAGTTAGAAGTAATCCTAATCATGTTATTTGGTCTGAGCCTTGTGAACCTCTCTAGCAAATCATTATGTCTAATTTAGGATAGGTGTTTTGCTATGTGTTTCTCTTTGTTGTTTAGACACCAAAAAAAAAAAAAAAACAAAGACAAAAAATTACTTTATCATATCACAAATATTAAAGAAAAAAACATGACTCTTCACAAGTTAATTTCATAAAAACACATAAATTAGCAAAGAAAATATAAGAAAATTGATTAACTTAAACATTAAAAAGTTCTTAAATGAATCTTGAAGCATTCAAATCATACACAAGTTTTCTTACAAAAATACTAAAATCATCAAAAAACAACACAAAAGTACCTTTAATAAACATGCCTAATATTTTACAATAAATCCTCAACCATTCCATGTAAAATCATAAACTTTTTAAACAATACAAAATTTAATTATGAGAAAATAAAAAAATTGATAAGTCTAAATACAGAAAGTTCTTACATTGAACTTTAAACCTTCACAAAATATTTACAATAATACAAAAACTTTCTTTCAAAAAACATAAAAATTATGACAAAATACTGAACTATTTAAAATAAACAAACACAACTTTTTATAAAAATTTAGAAATTGTCTTTAGCAAACATAGTAAACTTTTTACGATAAACTCCAGGAACCGTTAAATTCAAAATCACACATACTTTTTAAAACACCAAATGAGTTTTGACAAAACATAGAAATTGATTAGGCTATACACAGAAATTTTTTTACAATAAATTATAAACCATTCAAAACACACAAACACATAAATTATTCAAAAACACAAAACTATTGTAGTTAACCTTGAACTTTTTCATGTAAAATCTCACAAATTCTAACAAAAATATTAATTATTAAAAAAAACACATAAATCAATTACCTTAAATATGAAAAAGTTCTTACAATAAACCCTAAATCATTCCATGCTAAATTACACATGTTTTTATAAAATATAAAAAGTTTCTTCTAGTAAATATAGAAATTACCTTTACTAAAAAAAATACAGAAACTATCTCATGTAAAATCACCCAAAATTTTATAAAAGCAAAGAAATATGCTACAAAAAATACCTAATTGATTAGCCTCAATACAAAAGTTCTAATAAAAACATTGAAACAAACATAGTTTTTTATAAAAACACAAATTATTTTTACGAAACACAAAAAAACTCTCACAATGAACCCAAAACTTTTCATCCAAAATTGCATAAATTTTTAAATAAAGACAGAAATTAGTTTCAAAATAACATTGAAATTGATTAGACAAAACAAACAAAAGTTCTTATAAGAAACCTTGAGCCATAGAAAACAAGGTGGATACTCTAAAAAAATTCTATAATTGTCTTTATGTGAAAATATTTTTTTTTCATCATTAGATGGTGAATTTTAGTATTTGATTTTGGTAAGTTATAAAAGTGTTATCTTTATCTAAAATCATTGCTATTCCATTTAAATTGTTTGTCTTCTACAAGTCATGCTTTAAACTATGGCTAAACAAATATCTTCACGAGAAGATATTTTTGACACTTTCATTGGAATATGTGCCTAAAAATAAACACATATATATTTTTATAAAAAATAAATTAGTTCAATGAAACACAACAATTACTTCTACAAAACACAAAAAAAATCACAAAGAGAACCTTAACCAATTGATACAAAAACACCCAAACTATTACAATAATACTTAAATTAGTTAAAAAAATAAAATATCTTTACAGAAACACAAAAGTTATTACACTTAAAATATAAACCATATCAATATAAAAAAAACATATAAATTGTTACAATAACAGATATTAGTTGAAAAAGTACAAAAATTTTATATCAAAACACAAAAAAGTTATTACAGATAAAATTTATATCGTTTCATATAAAACACTCAAGTTGCTAAAAAAACACAAAAAATAAGGGTCTTACTGTTCAAAATGAGCCATGATTGGCGCCCAAGAAAATAATCCCTTAACAAGCTTCACAAATTCGAATATAAGTTAAACAAAAAAGTTACAAATATTTTTAACAAATTTACAAGTACCAGAATGAATAGTTACACAATATTTTTACAAAACATAGAATAGATTAGTATGGTTGGACCCTATCTGTAACATATGGAGCATATAACATTTAAGAACCCGACAAAGAATAGGTACTTATTGCAAATCATTACTCTTGAATAGAAAAACTCACATATTTGAGTATTTGTTCCTGAACATATTTTTAGAAAAACAGAATAATTTTTGCAACTCAGTGACTAGATAATATATCTATAATTTACATGAAACCATATAAACGGTATTATCAAAATGTATTTATTTGAAAAATAGTAATTTATTCAAATAAGTGAATCAATAAATGAGTTCTCAATGCCGAAATCAAATCAAATAGTCTACACTTGGGTGGTTTCATCTCTAAGGGTAACTCTTTCCTCTTCTGTGTCCATATAGAATAACAAATCTAATGTGTGGCCTACATGTTAGGCTAGCAACACCTCTGCTAGTTGAGGTCTGAGCCAGATGTATCTAGGTTAACGTCATCACTGTTGTTAACTACGATTTTCTAATACGAGCCTCCCAAACTAATTCAAAGCATATAATTTCAAATTCAAAAAATTCTTAACTCTTTTAATTTGAATACGCGAGATATCAAATCAAATCAAATAATACTTTTCCATCAAAATTTTTTTTTCAATCATACTATCTCAATTATAAAGAATTTCAAACATTTTACAATTTTAGAGTACATCAGTGAGTACAAATAATACTTCAAATAAAATCAAATATTCTAAAATAAAGCAAAGCTTCATCAAACATATGTATAGTCTCATGTAAAATTTCTAAAATATGAGCTTCATGACAATAAATTATTCAACTCTAAAATCAATTATTATAATCAAATTAAAATTTTCAATAATAATTTAATCAATATAATTAAAAGCTCATAATTACATGAACAAAAAATAATTAGTCAATTATTAATGTAAAGCCTACTCACAACTTAGTTTCAAGGGACCGAAGAGATCGAACGACAAGTGCCAAATTAAAGGGTGAGGAAGTTTGAGGTAGAATAAAACAAAAGAGCACAGAATTTGAACCGGGACAGTGGCAACATTTTTAGTTCTTAGAATAGCAACAATAGCCACAACACTATGGAAAGGTAATAAATTCAAATCGAAAAAAGAAGCAAATGCAGATACAGTTCTGGAAAATCCAAAGAGGCTAAAAATAAATTAGAACAAGAGCAAGACAGGGAAATAAAATGGTAATGGAGGTAACGTGGAAGTAGAACAAACTAAGGAAAAATGCTAGACCAGAACAGTGGTGAGGCAGTGTTATCATGAGTCTAAAGCTCCAGCATGCTTTTTTTTCCGACAACAGCAGCACCGTTTCCCAGCGACTATGAATGGGGACAAAGAGCTCCGGTGAAGGTTGAATAGAGGATCACGTAGAATGAATCTTGCACAGGGGGAGTTATAGTAGAACTAAGAGTCAAATACTCCAATGCATTAAGTATTGACCAGAACAACCATTGTTTAGGATTAACTTATCTTGACAAAATAAACAAATTGCAAAACAACCAAAATAACACAACAATTTTGCATCCTACCCCACCCAGATCCAATGGATTAAACATCAAGCATTCATACACACTCACCCCATCCCCCACACACACACATTAAGGGAGTTAATTATCCAACTTTAGCACATCGATAATCCATAAAAACCATATCATTAAAGCATAAAGAGAAAGAACTAGCACCATCATTGGCACACTAATCAATCCTACTCTAGATTTCAGAATCCCCTATTTCATTGAGTAGTGACTAGTGATCTAGTGCCCAGATCATCAAGATCAAACCCAACAATACCTCTAAACATAACAAGATCACTCATTTTCAAAATTTACTCAATTCAATTCATCATCGGGAAACAAATCTTACACATAGCATTGAGCAAAACAATAATAAAAAAGAGAAGAAAGATCATGAATTGAGGAAAAAAGAAAAGACCTTTCTTGGGCAGCAGTGTCCTAAATTCGAGCCTTGACGATCTTGTCGTGAACATGGATGGTTCGGGTGGCGAACTCGACGCCAATGGTGAACTTTGAGTTAATGAGAAAAACATTCTTCAGACATATAGTGGGAAAACAAAAGAAAGTTGATGAGAAAGTACCATAAAACAATGCCTCCAAATCCATTACTAACTCGTAACTCCTGAAATAACTCATTCAAAGCTAGGTGTCAGGACTACTAAGCATACACACTAATGTATTTTTATATATGCATGCTCATGGCTATCCATATAAGTTTGTATGTATACCTAATCATATCATATCTAGAAAGTAAACAAAGATTGGAAGAAAAAAGAAAGTTGAAGAAAAAGAGAACAAATACTTGTCTTTGACATACCCAGTCTTGACAACTTGTCACCTGTGCATCTTTTAATATCACATTGCCCAAAATCCTGTGTCAACAACATGACAACTAATCACATAAAGAATTTAAATTTTCATCATTACAAATATGCAAATTGATATTTATATACATCACAATAGAAATATTCCCCATACATGTCACTAATCAACCACAGAAACAAGTATTTGAATTGAGATGAACATAAGAATAAATTGGGAGAATGCATACCCACATTGCAAGCTTTATTTTGGGTTTTGTCATCTCCTGCTCCTCCACCTTAACTATTTCTGCAACTAAAGAACATGCAGAGTTTCATTCATAGGGAGGATAACAGATTGGGCTTCATGCTTGATAATTTTTTGTGCTGGCAAATCAAACACCGACCTCAAAATTAAATATATATCAAAAAATATAAAACACAATTAGTATGTATATGTCAAAATTAAATATAAATAAAAAAACACAATTCCTAACTAAAATAAGAACAAAAAGGTGCTGGCAAATTAAACACGGACCTCAAAGAATATAATGTGTCCATGGCAGAATGCTGAACACAAACATAAGTTGAGGGAGGGGAAAAAAGAGAGCATCAGTATAAGATATAGAAAAAAGAGAGCATCAACATACTAAACATACATGATAAAATGACGATTCAATAAGCTGCATGTGTTCCTTAGAAGGTTTATGACATTGACATGGAAAAAGAAAAAAATGAATTGAGATCAATAACCAATATATGCACAACACAGATCATTAAACATGATTCAATAATATGTTAACACAAGTGCAGAGTTTATAGGTAGCTAGTTGCTCAAATCAAGAAGCACACACTGCAACAAGTTTTTCTTCCCTGCTTTCTAACCTCGAATAAAGGGGAAAAGAAGAACAAAAAATCAAGGCCTCTTCTGGTGGTTTCAAGAAACCAAATAAAATAATCATGGCCAAAAACTAGTGAGTTAAAGAATTTGAATGAATCTGTGCGATATCCATGTATATATATATATCTATCCATTCATATTCACAATCAAATTCAACCAATTAATCAGAATCTGAATTCCTTCTTCTTAGTTCTGATCAGCGTAATATTTATCATCTAAACTTGTTGGTTACACTGCCTCACTGAATGTCACTCAATAACAAATTGGAAAGCAGGTGTTTGTATGTGCATCCTACACATAAATCATACTCTAAACACATGCTCATAAAAAGATGTGTTTGGGCAAGTATACCTTGTAGAAGGATTAAAATAGATATATTTTCACCCTTGCCAATATTGGATCATGTGTTTTATTAGGAAAGTCAACAAACACTTCATTTTCTGTTGAATGAAGAAAACTTCTGTCACAAAATTAGATATATAAAAGATTATAGATAGTGACATTTTGCACAAAAGCAAAGTTAATTTTCTGCTAACATGGTGCTAACTAAAGAGGGAAGGAAATGCCATAAACTATTAACAATAATAATAACAATAAGCATAATATTTGAGTCCTATTAACTATTAAGGATAAGAACAGAGTGTAGCATTATTATTATTATTATTATTATTATTATTATTATTATTATTATTATTATTATTATTATTATTATTATTATTATTATTATTATTATCAAAAATTGATATATTTCTCTAGACCAGCTTTAACTTATTATCCAATTTTTTTAATCATAGTTCACTGTCTCTGTCTATATAAATAATTAAGAGATTGAAAAAAGTTGAAAAGGTAGAAACAAAGGCGTATAGATAATTTAACTATTTAATTAAGTGAAGAGGTTTATATGGGAGCTAATTGACTAGTTAATATGTAAGAGAGATTTGATAAAATCTACCAAGTATTATAAGTCCTTTCATTTCAAATCTTCGATCGGGAACTAATTAAGCTAATACACCATTATCATAAACCAAACATATATAGTGAAAATTAAACAGATCAAAGAAACATGCAAGAGTGAGAAATAATAATGCTACAGGTCCATAACTCATATTTATATACTACCCAAACAAGCAAATTAAACCGCCAAAAAAGAAAACATACACTCCAAAAATAAAGATTAACATCTACAAAATACAAACAAATTAGAACTACAAAATACAAAATACAAACTAGTATTAACTGAATTAAATTTCTATTCTAAACCACTTCTGCATTACTAATAATACTCCATTCCATGAAATTGAAAAGAGGAATTAATTATATGAAATTGAAAATCTAACCTCCAAGCGAAGAAAAATGAAGGGCTTCAGTTTCAATTAATTAGCGGATTAAAAATCAAACCTCCAAACAACAGAATTACAAAATTAGAGTATACCTGAAATTCACGAAAGCAGCAGACGCGACGAGTGTAACACCCTAACTACCAGAGCTCACACTTCCGGCTGCGCGACTCTGATAGCTCGGACATTACGACGACACTTATACTATTTAATACTAAAAATATGAGCCTGTTTAAAACTTTAAACCGCAATGCCGCTCCCAAAAATACTTTCGTTCGATAACGTACATCCATAAATACCATACAACTTACAAAAACTCATAAAGAGTACATCCACATATATACATACATATATATATAAGTAATATTACAAACATAATCCAATACAATTCCTATCCCTCTTACAGGTTATATCAAGATAAAGGCAAGGGTACAATAAACCATAACTAAAACAATACAGAGCATCACAACAACAATTAAATAAGCTCTTCGTAACTTCTGCGCCCATATCCTGAAAGGGGAAAAATGTAGGGGGGTGAGAACATCATCCTCGAAAGGGTTCTCAGTAGAGGGTTTTTGGGAATTACTGTAATATGATACGTGAAGATAAACCGTACCAGTGATTAATAACCATCTTATGCCTCTTTTCAAAAACAACCGTTTACAATAAAAGAGAAATCTGAAATCCTTTTTCTGAAAGAAGAAACTGTTCATTTAAACAATATTCAAAAGCATTTCAGAAGGTTTATCTATGCTGAACCAAATTAGCCTTTCACGCATTTCCAAACCATAACCACAATAGCGAAACCAACCATCGGTCCATCTCAATTCAACCACGGCCCTAGGCCCAAACAATCCAACCAACAACCAATCACCACAATCCAACAGAGTCCCAGATGCAAACACAGGAAGGAAGTTCAAGCACAAACAAACAGTTATTACAAGTAGAACAGTTAGCAATTAATCACATAGGCAAACCAAGTATAATATGCACACCCAACCAATGTCACACAAATGCATATGATGCATGCCTGTCCCTAGTGGCTGATGATATCATCTGTCGGTTATAAAGCCAACCCGACAAGTCCTGGTAGCTAACCATTGGACTGTCCCTCTGTCGTGCATCCCCAACTCGAGTTATACTCATCATAAACTTGATCATAATCATGATCCATATCCATCACCCTCACTGGTGAATATTTATCCATCACCATCACTGGTGAATATTTATGGGGGCGAGCTCATCCGGGCCTTTCACAGTGCCCGGCCACACTTACGACATAGGGTCAACAGAGTATCAAGTCTCGACCTGGAGCACGTGGTGGCTAGCCACTGCTACTACCCAGGAAAACTCGTATCTCAGATAGTGGAAGTGCAACATTCACATTTATCAATGATTCGGCATAAACATGCATTCAATCTCATCCATGGATCAACATCCATCTCAGCCATCCGGCTCACGGTTCAGTCCAGAACCAGCCAATATTCATATCATACACAGCCATTCTGGCTCACGGTTCAATCCAAAACCAACCAATATGTATAATCATACACAGCCATTCCGGCTCACAACAAAACAGCACTTCCACCATTCAACATCATTAAATTCATAAAGTCGGCATTTAAGCCATAAATCATTTCCTCAATTCATTTCACTTTGAAATCGAGTTTCAACTCTTTTCAGCCTTGGCTTTAAAGATCTCATTTCTCAAATCATTTTAGGCTCATAAGCCACTTTTACTCAAGGTAAATTCCCCTTTGAAAACAATGCCACTCTCGGCATCCTCTTTCCAAACTTCCATAACCATGGCAAGTTAAAGATTCTTTTTGGAAACACTCAAAATCATCCATTCAACAATGGGATTTTATAACAAAGTTTCTCGGCAGAGTCCCAAGTCTTTAGGGGAGAATAACATACCTCATTTCGCCAAAATCATTTAAAATCATTAAAACATTGGCTTTCTGATTTGAGTAAGAAAATAGGATCTAAGCCAAACCGAGTCACGTAACCTTTACTTCTTTCAAAACCATTTCCTTTACTTAAACAAAACCGGCTTCAATTCCATAATTAAATCTGAAGCGTTTCAAACTGATAAGAGAATCATTTTTGTTGTGTTAAACTAGAGTTCCAAAGATACTTTGAATCTTATTTAAAACGTCAAAATAATGAGGCTCATCAATCGAAATCCAATTCCTTTTAAAATCACGAAAACTCTCCCAAGGGGCAATCTTTGTGTTTAATAGAGAAAAACATAAACCCGTTTTACCTTTTAAAACAGCCTCAAAGCAAAATTCTCTTTCAAATGACTTGTACCCAAAGACATACTGTTCTTCTTGGAAAATAAGGATAAATCATGATTCTCTTTTCAATAATTCTTTCAAAGCATAACTTCATTGCTTTCTTAATTGTTCTAAGTAAAGGTAATAAAGAAGCCATAATTTCACAATCCTCAAAATAGATAGGAAAGGCATTAAACTCAAAATTCCCCAATTAACATTTCAAATAAGGACTCGGATTCTATAGAAATTTTGGCAGCACCTCCCCTAAAACTTGGACTTTTGCCACCCGGTTCGGGTCCCAACTAAACCGTTTCTCATTCCTTTTCAACAGATCAAAACCAGAAATCAATTCAAAAGCAAGCTAAATCCAACAGTCGCCTCAGTGGCATATCTCAAGGAAGCCATTTCAAAAATCAACTCAATATCAACCGATTTAACTCATTTCCAAAGCTTTAAAGAATCGGTTCAGCAATAAATCATTTATCAAAACCAAATCAATTAAAGCAACACAGGCTGAATTTCAAGAGTATTCTATCTTCCACATCATCAAAATAATTGACTCAATTCAAACCAATCCTCAACGGATTAAACTCATTTCAAATCTTTAAAGAATCAACTTCAAACATTACATTTCACAAGCCACACAACAATTCGGCCAAACCAACATCCATAGTCATTCGAGTCAATCAAATAATACATAAGGCAGATACAATCACCAAATACACAATATCTCACATCAGTACCCATATGTAATAATTCCAATAATAAACTATAGTTTTTGGAAAGCGCCCCTACCTCAGCAAGCAAAACTTAACCCAAGCGTGTCAACTGAACTCTTTTCGCTCTGCCCGAAATCACCGACAATCAGAACCCGACTCGGCTTGCTCTCTCGAAAGCAGAAACCGCTACAAGTGGCATAAGCAAACCGGATTCTAACTCCTAAAACCATTAACATCGCAAATACTTTATTACACGGAATAGAGCACTAACGCAGGGCTTTCAAAAATCAAAATACTCACTGAAATCACAAAACGAAGCAGCCGCAGCTCCCTATCAACCCGGCAGTGGCTCCGTCAGTAACCCCAAGTGACAATCGCGAGCAAAAACACCGGTGACGGTAACTGTAACAACCACGCGGCGTTAACAACCTTTCCGGAATTCCAACAGAACAGAAACCAAACTCAAAGAACTTACCGGCAGTGGAACACGGTGGCAGCAGGGTCTCAAGTGGCAGAAACTCAGCCCGGAGCTCCGGCGGCCATGGCGGCAGATTTTGACGGCACGGCAACAAGGGCTGGGAACCACCCACCATCATCGCGTCTCATCCTCTCCCGCTACTGACAAGGACAGCAACCACCATAGCATCCTGACCCAAGCAGCGGCTTCCAAGGGCAAAGGCGGCGCACTCACCCAAAACCCAAATGGAGCAACGGTAGGAGCGGCGGCCAAGGATTCCGGCGGTAGTGGCGGTGAACCAGAGCACCAGAAGCGGAGAGGATTCATCTTGCTTCCCTCTCTCACCTCCGTTCCACAGCAGTGACCTCCACTGGCGGTAGCGGCGGACTACACCCCAGGGCGATGGCGACTGTTCAGACGGCAGTGACGACACATGGCTGTGCGCGACGGCAGCGGCGAGTCCCTCTCCGCGCGACGCCGTCTCCACGCCTCACTCTCTCTCGATCTCGTGCTCCCCTCTGGTCGCGATCCACGGCGGCGATGGTGGCGCTATTGGAAGACATGGAGGCAGTGGCGGCGAGACGTGGGTCGACGGCAAGGCGCAGGTCCATCTCCCCCTGTCTCGCGAGCTCTCTCTTCTCGTTCAGAGCTCCCCTCCCCTCAGTCAGCGACGGCGGCGACGGTGGCAGTGGCACCCACCGCGCCGCCTCCCTCTTCTCCCCTCTATTTCGTTTTTCTTTTGCTTCTGCTCCTTTCTTTCATGAAGAAAGAACAAAAGGAAACTGTGCGTGCTATGGCTGCTGGGCTCAGGGGGGAAAGGGTAGCTAGGTTAGGGTTTAGGCAAAATTAGGTTTAGGGGTAATTTGGTAATTTCAAATAAAATTGGGTATAATATAATAATTGAAACTCAAATTAAATCCAACACTAGTTGTATATAGAAAATACTATTTGCTCATCAATTTCACAAATTATTTTCAATAAAATGCTCAAATCCAAAAATTAGAAATAATATACTTAATTTCTTCATTTTTCCAAAATAGCAGTAATAATATTTAAATATTACTTATCTAATCCAAATCTTATAAAATCCTTATTATTTCATAACTATCAACCTTATACTTTAAATATAGAAAATAATCCAATAATTATAAAATTGGATAATAATCATAACTTATCTCAAATCCAATAAATCAAAACTTGCCTTAATTATCTTTAATAAAATAATCTCTGAAATTAAGGCTATAAATAATTGTAGGATTTGAGACTTGATCATAATAAGAATTTTCAAAGATTCTGGGCCTTACATTCTACCCACCTTATAAAAATTTTCGCCCTCGAAAATTGATACAAAATGGAAGAAATTCCATAACAGTTCACCCTTGAACACATTTAAAGAAGAAGCAAAAATATCTCAAAATATAATCATATATACGATTTTCAAATACTTTGATTATCATAAGCATAAGGATGCAAAGGTAGGAGTGTAACTGCCAGGCAAACGTTACAAGATAGGCTCAATGCAAAAGATAACATGGGTCAATCATGTGATAGTAGGGCAAGGCATCAAAGGCTAGAAAACAGGATGGAGTTAAAACGATGTGCTCAATATCCGCACACTAATCTTATATCAACCTCAAGGTTTCAACTTTCCAATTCCATCAAGCACCTTACAAACCCCAAATTTGATCACAAGCCTGACAATCACAAATCCGTTTGCAAGGAACAAAATGCCCACAACTCATACGTTGCACACCTACCGCTTCAACTTCCGTATACACATCACATCTTAAAGAACTAACGTATCGCGTTACTACGTCTACAAGTCGCACGTGATACCAAAACAATTCTCGAGTCTACTCAGAAGAATATGAGATCTTAGAAAGGAGAGACGGATGTCAAAGACAATAGTCATAGATTTGAAAGAATATATCCAATCCCAGATAAACATGGATGTTCAAGCAATAAAGTTTGCTAGACATAATTCAATTGACAACTTCAAAGATAACCCTTAGATCAAAGAAGTTCAATAGGATCAACAAGAAGATAACCAGCGCATCAGCTTGAAACAAACTCAAACTGAGTCGATGAAGTATGAGGTTTACAAAAGAGAATATCTCAAACCCAAGGCAAAGCTCACAAAACTCAAGGGCATGATTAAAAATACTTCTGAATACATTGTTCTTAAAAGAATCGAAAACTTGCAGGAAAATCACCTCGCAGCCTAAAAGAAAAGTTAAGCAACAAATGTCCTTCAAGAGAGTAACAAAAGCATAAATGTGGCTTTACTTCAATACAATTCCATGTTGAAGTAGATTTTGTAGAGTTCCAAAAACAAATGCACACAACTTTGGCTAAGAGCTAAAATATTTCCTCAAATATTTTAGAAAGATAATTAAATGCACAACTTAACCAAAAGCAGTTCATAAAAACTCGGAAATAATCAGATGCTTGTTCAAAATTCTCAAAATTTCATATTCAAACAAGCATGTATAACATTTATAGCAAGTACGAAAGAGGAAGTTAAACTCTTTTTAGAAAAGAAACTCCGAGATAAAAATTTGCTTACAATCTGGTAAGGAAATAAGTGGTGCGTTACAAACAAACCGGTTTCCACTAAACAAGGAAACTTTCCAAAACCTCATTTAAAATAGCGCATGCCGATTTTTAAATTAACTTCATCAATATTGAACAATGGTTTCAATCTAAATCAAGAAACAGAAAATAAATTCCGTTTAAAACTTCTTACAAGAGAATTCAAAACTTCTTTAAAAAGTCCAAAACAATACTCCAAAAGTGTTCTTGAAATCCCCATCTCAGAAGAACATTCAAGAAGTTTAAGATGTACTAAAAAGGAGTCAAGCCTTGCAAGAAAGGATCTTAAATTAGAGTAGTTCAAACAAGATCCACTAAGCATGAAATATCAAACAAGTTTTAAATTGATCCAAAAGAATACAAAAGTCATAGAAAAGACAACTCAATCATTTGTAATTTTTCAATGATAAATCTTTAACTAAAAACTCTTGTAGAGATAATGGGAGAATAAACAATGTACTATCCTGAAACGAATCAAACTGACCCACATAAGGATGAGATTCACAAGAGGGGACAAACCAAGATCAATGGTAATGTTCACAAGATGTAAAAGATTAGTTAAAAACAGAATCACGTATGACATTCATAGAGGTGAAAAGCTTAAGAAGGAACCAGTCCGTTCATAAGAAGAAAGCTATGAATCCAACATTTTCAAAAGAACAACAATGGCATAAACTATGTAGTATGCTAAACCAAACTCAATTCAAAATAAGTTAAGTAAAGCTTATCAAACGAAACTCAACCGGAATGAAAGCGAAAAATTCTTTCTTTCCAGTATTTCAGAAAATATCCAAATACACAATCAAATAAAGATGTCCATTGGAACTATAGTAAAATTACTAGAAGGTCAAAATTTACTTTTAAAATAAGTACAATTGCGTAAACCAGTAAAAGTACAGGCAAAGTATTAGAAAGAAATAGTTGTTAAACTGTATAAATAATTTCAAAGTCTCATATATAGAAAAGCATATATCTAATCAACAGCAATTTATAAAATCTCAAAATTGGCTGTGATCACTGTCAAGTAAGAGAAAAACTGAATCAACAATTTCTCAAAGAATGGACTCAGAATCCGGAGTTAAAAGTCACAGCACATTAAGACAGGTTCAAGGCTATATCAAAGAATACTTGAATCAAGAAGAACTCAAACAGAGGAAGATAGATGCAACAAAGATCTTAAACCAGCATATGCACTTAAGGTCAAACAAGAATACATATGGATAGAGGAATAGAGTGAAGACATCAAATTACTCTTCAAAAGGTCTAGCAAATAAGAACTTCAAGTTAGGATATGAAAGAACATGTCAACTCGAACAGAATTCAAGACACAACTGAATAGCCTCGAGAAGTAGTTTCCAACTTTTCCAAAACCCGCGATTCGCTTTACTCAAAACTAGGATTTCATCTATGATAACCCATCAGTGCTTTCATATACATATTTCACTAGTATTAAGCCGGCCGAACTTAATATCAGGAATTATGCAATGCAAGACTAACAGCGTTAATCAATAGACTGTCATGTGCATAAAGCTCTAATTCTCGTCATTCGACAAGACCTAATACATGACAAACGCTCAGAGTATGCAACTGAAGCATAGTCAGTCCATTCCTCAGGCTCTACAGGAAGAACTGCTCTGATACCATAATGTAACACCCTAACTACCAGAGCTCACACTTCCGGCTGCGCGACTCTGATAGCTCGGACATTACGACGACACTTATACTATTTAATACTAAAAATATGAGCCTGTTTAAAACTTTAAACCGCAATGCCGCTCCCAAAAATACTTTCGTTCGATAACGTACATCCATAAATACCATACAACTTACAAAAACTCATAAAGAGTACATCCACATATATACATACATATATATATAAGTAATATTACAAACATAATCCAATACAATTCCTATCCCTCTTACAGGTTATATCAAGATAAAGGCGAGGGTACAATAAACCATAACTAAAACAATACAGAGCATCACAACAACAATTAAATAAGCTCTTCGTAACTTCTGCGCCCATATCCTGAAAGGGGAAAAATGTAGGGGGGTGAGAACATCATCCTCGAAAGGGTTCTCAGTAGAGGGTTTTTGGGAATTACTGTAATATGATACGTGAAGATAAACCGTACCAGTGATTAATAACCATCTTATGCCTCTTTTCAAAAACAACCGTTTACAATAAAAGAGAAATCTAAAATCCTTTTTCTGAAAGAAGAAACTGTTCATTTAAACAATATTCAAAAGCATTTCAGAAGGTTTATCTATGCTGAACCAAATTAGCCTTTCACGCATTTCCAAACCATAACCACAATAGCGAAACCAACCATCGGTCCATCTCAATTCAACCACGGCCCTAGGCCCAAACAATCCAACCAACAACCAATCACCACAATCCAACAGAGTCCCAGATGCAAACACAGGAAGGAAGTTCAAGCACAAACAAACAGTTATTACAAGTAGAACAGTTAGCAATTAATCACATAGGCAAACCAAGTATAATATGCACACCCAACCAATGTCACACAAATGCATATGATGCATGCCTGTCCCTAGTGGCTGATGATATCATCTGTCGGTTATAAAGCCAACCCGACAAGTCCTGGTAGCTAACCATTGGACTGTCCCTCTGTCGTGCATCCCCAACTCGAGTTATACTCATCATAAACTTGATCATAATCATGATCCATATCCATCACCCTCACTGGTGAATATTTATCCATCACCATCACTGGTGAATATTTATGGGGGCGAGCTCATCCGGGCCTTTCACAGTGCTCGGCCACACTTACGACATAGGGTCAACAGAGTATCAAGTCTCGACCTGGAGCACGTGGTGGCTAGCCACTGCTACTACCCAGGGAAACTCGTATCTCAGATAGTGGAAGTGCAACATTCACATTTATCAATGATTCGGCATAAACATGCATTCAATCTCATCCATGGATCAACATCCATCTCAGCCATCCGGCTCACGGTTCAGTCCAGAACCAGCCAATATTCATATCATACACAGCCATTCCGGCTCACGGTTCAATCCAAAACCAACCAATATGTATAATCATACACAGCCATTCCGGCTCACAACAAAACAGCACTTCCACCATTCAACATCATTAAATTCATAAAGTCGGCATTTAAGCCATAAATCATTTCCTCAATTCATTTCACTTTGAAATCGAGTTTCAACTCTTTTCAGCCTTGGCTTTAAAGATCTCATTTCTCAAATCATTTTAGGCTCATAAGCCACTTTTACTCAAGGTAAATTCCCCTTTGAAAACAATGCCACTCTCGGCATCCTCTTTCCAAACTTCCATAACCATGGCAAGTTAAAGATTCTTTTTGGAAACACTCAAAATCATCCATTCAACAATGGGATTTTATAACAAAGTTTCTCGGCAGAGTCCCAAGTCTTTAGGGGAGAATAACATATCTCATTTCGCCAAAATCATTTAAAATCATTAAAACATTGGCTTTCTGATTTGAGTAAGAAAATAGGATCTAAGCCAAACCGAGTCACGTAACCTTTACTTCTTTCAAAACCATTTCCTTTACTTAAACAAAACCGGCTTCAATTCCATAATTAAATCTGAAGCGTTTCAAACTGATAAGAGAATCATTTTTGTTGTGTTAAACTAGAGTTCAAAAGATACTTTGAATCTTATTTAAAACGTCAAAATAATGAGGCTCATCAATCGAAATCCAATTCCTTTTAAAATCACGAAAACTCTCCCAAGGGGCAATCTTTGTGTTTAATAGAGAAAAACATAAACCCGTTTTACCTTTTAAAACAGCCTCAAAGCAAAATTCTCTTTCAAATGACTTGTACCCAAAGACATACTGTTCTTCTTGGAAAATAAGGATAAATCATGATTCTCTTTTCAATAATTCTTTCAAAGCATAACTTCATTGCTTTCTTAATTGTTCTAAGTAAAGGTAATAAAGAAGCCATAATTTCACAATCCTCAAAATAGATAGGAAAGGCATTAAACTCAAAATTCCCCAATTAACATTTCAAATAAGGACTCGGATTCTATAGAAATTTCGGCAGCACCTCCCCTAAAACTTGGACTTTTGCCACCCGGTTCGGGTCCCAACTAAACCGTTTCTCATTCCTTTTCAACAGATCAAAACCAGAAATCAATTCAAAAGCAAGCTAAATCCAACAGTCGCCTCAGTGGCATATCTCAAGGAAGCCATTTCAAAAATCAACTCAATATCAACCGATTTAACTCATTTCCAAAGCTTTAAAGAATCGGTTCAGCAATAAATCATTTATCAAAACCAAATCAATTAAAGCAACACAGGCTGAATTTCAAGAGTATTCTATCTTCCACATCATCAAAATAATTGACTCAATTCAAACCAATCCTCAAGGGATTAAACTCATTTCAAATCTTTAAAGAATCAACTTCAAACATTACATTTCACAAGCCACACAACAATTCGGCCAAACCAACATCCATAGTCATTCGAGTCAATCAAATAATACATAAGGCAGATACAATCACCAAATACACAATATCTCACATCAGTACCCATATGTAATAATTCCAATAATAAACTATAGTTTTTGGAAAGCGCCCCTACCTCAGCAAGCAAAACTTAACCCAGGCGTGTCAACTGAACTCTTTTCGCTCTGCCCGAAATCACCGACAATCAGAACCCGACTCGGCTTGCTCTCTCGAAAGCAGAAACCGCTACAAGTGGCATAAGCAAACCGGATTCTAACTCCTAAAACCATTAACATCGCAAATACTTTATTACACGGAACAGAGCACTAACGCAGGGCTTTCAAAAATCAAAATACTCACTGAAATCACAAAACGAAGCAGCCGCAGCTCCCTATCAACCCGGCAGTGGCTCCGTCAGTAACCCCAAGTGACAATCGCGAGCAAAAACACCGGTGACGGTAACTGTAACAACCACGCGGCGTTAACAACCTTTCCGGAATTCCAACAGAACAGAAACCAAACTCAAAGAACTTACCGGCAGTGGAACACGGTGGCAGCAGGGTCTCAAGTGGCAGAAACTCAGCCCGGAGCTCCAGCGGCCATGGCGGCAGATTTTGACGGCACGGCAACAAGGGCTGGGAACCACCCACCATCATCGCGTCTCATCCTCTCCCGCTACTGACAAGGACAGCAACCACCATAGCATCCTGACCCAAGCAGCGGCTTCCAAGGGCAAAGGCGGCGCACTCACCCAAAACCCAAATGGAGCAACAGTAGGAGCGGCGGCCAAGGATTCCGGCGGTAGTGGCGGTGAACCAGAGCACCAGAAGCGGAGAGGATTCATCTTGCTTCCCTCTCTCACCTCTGTTCCACAGCAGTGACCTCCACTGGCGGTAGCGGCGGACTACACCCCAGGGCGATGGCGACTGTTCAGACGGCAGTGACGACACATGGCTGTGCGCGACGGCAGCGGCGAGTCCCTCTCCGCGCGACGCCGTCTCCACGCCTCACTCTCTCTCGATCTCGTGCTCCCCTCTGGTCGCGATCCACGGCGGCGATGGTGGCGCTATTGGAAGACATGGAGGCAGTGGCGGCGAGACGTGGGTCGACGGCAAGGCGCAGGTCCATCTCCCCCTGTCTCGCGAGCTCTCTCTTCTCGTTCAGAGCTCCCCTCCCCTCAGTCAGCGACGGCGGCGACGGTGGCAGTGGCACCCACCGCGCCGCCTCCCTCTTCTCCCCTCTATTTCGTTTTTCTTTTGCTTCTGCTCCTTTCTTTCATGAAGAAAGAACAAAAGGAAACTGTGCGTGCTATGGCTGCTGGGCTCAGGGGGGAAAGGGTAGCTAGGTTAGGGTTTAGGCAAAATTAGGTTTAGGGGTAATTTGGTAATTTCAAATAAAATTGGGTATAATATAATAATTGAAACTCAAATTAAATCCAACACTAGTTGTATATAGAAAATACTATTTGCTCATCAATTTCACAAATTATTTTCAATAAAATGCTCAAATCCAAAAATTAGAAATAATATACTTAATTTCTTCATTTTTCCAAAATAGCAGTAATAATATTTAAATATTACTTATCTAATCCAAATCTTATAAAATCCTTATTATTTCATAACTATCAACCTTATACTTTAAATATAGAAAATAATCCAATAATTATAAAATTGGATAATAATCATAACTTATCTCAAATCCAATAAATCAAAACTTGCCTTAATTATCTTTAATAAAATAATCTCTGAAATTAAGGCTATAAATAATTGTAGGATTTGAGACTTGATCATAATAAGACTTTTCAAAGATTCTGGGCCTTACAACGAGAGCGGCGGAGAGGGCTTTGCAACGATGGCAACGAAGGGAGCAGACGCGATGAGAGCGTCTATGAAGGGGGCACGTGCGATGCAAGGGATGACAGAGATAGATCGTGCGACGCGAGCGACGGCGGCAATGGCAGAAGAAGCTCATGCGACGGAGAGAAGAAGCAGCTCGTGGACGGAGATAGGAAGAAGCTTGTTTTATTTGTGTGGAGTGTGAATCGAGCTTGAGAGAGTGGAGGTAAAGTTAGGTTTAACTCAATATTTTTCGACGAAATATTTTAAATTACAGATAAATTTTTTGTTTGTAGTAATTTAATAAAATGCTGCATTTTTTGTCATTTAAATATAGACGAATTTTCTGTCGGTAATTATTTCCCACAAAAAAAATTAATTTTTCTGATAGAATTATGACAGATTCTCTTTTTTGTCTGTAATTTATGCTAATTTATTTTTCTTTGTTTCTGAAAAAATTTTCTCGCAAAATCTGTCTGTATTTCTGTGGGATAAAATCTGTCAAAAATATATGTCTGTAATAAGTAGTTTTCAAGTAGTTGTTCTCACTTTCATTCTCTCTCTCTCTCTCTCTCTCTCTCTCTCTAAAGCTGTCTCTCCCTCTCTTTGGGCCTCCACACCTGCAACTGCGATGAGGACGACGACAACAGCAGGGCTCTGCCGGAGTTGTCCTTTAATCTCCTTTCTCTCCTTCCTTTCTTCTTCTCTTCCTTCACCCTCTCAACACTCTCTCTATTTATCTTCTCTATTTTTGTTCATTCTTTTAGATTGTAAGAGTGAGTGAGAAATGTTAGTGTGTGTGTGTGTGGCTAGGGTTAAAGAAAGAAAAATATCAAAAAGTGAATCTCACCGTCTTATTTATATATTTATTTATGTATTTATTTATTTTTCTAGTTAATATAAAGGGAATATATAATGATTGTGAAATTATAACTAAGAAATTAGTAATTACCTTCCGTAACATTATTCAAATCTGGAATTGGAAATGATAAGAAATTTGTTTAGGGTTGATTAATACAAGCTTTCTAGGACAAACTAAGAACTGCAGTATGCCAATTGATCCAATTCCAAGAGCAACATTTAAGAGAATAATAGAAGATTTTGCAAATATAGCTTAATCGATTGGTCAAGTTGCATTATAAGTTGAACCCAAATACCTAATTCACGACAACTATTAGAATATCACATCATTTAAAATTGCATATGTAACTAACGGCTATATAATGAATTATACCGGGTAAGTACATCTGCATTATAAATAGCCACCTAGGAAGTTTATTGTATGATTTCTTTCAATCTACGCATATTCTAGTGATTACCTTCTGCTTTGCAAGCCATACCTTTTCTATAGAATACTTTGTAACCAAAGTGGTTCTCAACAGATCCTTGCAGAACTCTTATGCTAATGGTTGGATCTGGTTTTACCATTGTAAAAATCTATTGAGCTATCACTTTCGAATCCAACCTTCGATGGTCCTACCCCGTTGATATTTGTATACAAGAATGAGGACCATTATATCTTCTCACTTCCTATTTTTTTATCTTTGGCAATAGAAAATGTGTATACTCCATTAACAACCTGTTCTAAATTGAGTACAGAGCACAACATACTTCAAATGGTCACTCTCTAATATCTTATACTCGACAACCCTCCTGATGTTATATGTCTTAACTGTCATAAGAATTTCTTCCTTGTTCTCAAACTATTTCCTGACCTTGAACTCATTGTTCGGATCATCATCAGGATCTCCCTAGCAAGAACTACAATACTAATTCATTACCTCAAAATTCAATGTGGAAAAGTGAATGGGATCATCATACTGTTGAAAAATAGCAGGCTGGGTCAGTACGAGTTATGAGTATGTGAAGTAGTTAATCTCTTCCTCCTTGTCATCAGGTATATCCTCGAGGTCAACCTCTATCTCCTCACTATCAGATACAAGGTCAATTTGATATCGATCATTAGGTCTCTAATTAGAGTACCCTCATGGATTTCAAAATTGGCTTGCAACATGTCCTATGGCGGTGCGTTCGAATCTGGATTAGACTCCTAATGCTACCCTCAGGTGACATGTTTATATAAATCATTGATAAACCACTATTTTATGGTTTATCTTGTGCTGATTTGAGTGGCTTTTATCAAGTCTTTACACACTTAATCATACTATTTGCATGATTTTACAATTCCTTCCTAGTTTTGTTCTATGATTGAAAACTTGCTTTCTAAGCCTTTAATTTGTGTATTTTAACTCCCCTTTATACCATTCGATGCCGTGATCTGTGTGTTAAGTGTTTCAGGCTTTATAATGCAGGAATGACTTAGAGGATGGAGAGGAAGCTTGCAAAAATAGAAGGAACACAAGAAATAAAGGAGATAACCAGCGAGCATCGACGCGCACGCATGGCTCACGCGTGCGCGTGATCTGGAGATTTTCACAGCGACGCGTGCTCGTACCTGACGCGTACGCATGGATGCAAGATTGCACGGCAACGCGTGCGCGTAACTAACACGCACGCGTGACTTGCGAAGATGACCACCGACGCGTATGCATAACTGACGCGTACGCGTGACATGCGCAATCTGCAGAAGTTGCAGAAAATGTTGGGGGCAATTTTGGGCCGAGTCTGGACCCAGTTCCCGACCCAGAAACACAGACTAGAGTCAGGAGACAGCAGAGACTCAACACACATTCACATTACGCATAGTTTTAGTTTTTTTGGGAATCTTTGAGAGAAATTACTACTTCCTATAGGTTTCCTTTACATTAATAGATTTCTAGTTTTATGCTTTTGCTTTTGGATATTGAGAAGAGTCATTACCTCCGTTGAAGTTTCTACTAGTCTAGTTTGCTTTTTTATTCATTTACTCTTTTGATTACTTATTAACCCTGTTCAGATACGTATGTTGCAATTTGGGATTTATTAATGCAAAGAACTATTTTTACTTTTAATTAATTTTTAGTTATTGTTTATCATGTCTTCCTTTTATTCCCTTTTTAATTCTATTTAAGTAATTTCCATGTCAATGGAGTAGACTCCCAACTTGACTTGAGGGTTGATTAAGAGGAGACCCTAGAGTTGGAATGCTCAAGTGATTAGTTAAATTGGAAGTTGTTAGCTAACTTCCTGGTCTCTAACTCTAATCCTTCCTTAGGAGAGGATTAGGACCTGGGATTCAGAGTTGGTTAGTTAGTTGCTTGACTTTCCTTTATTCAGTAAAGGATAACTAAGTAGAACAATAACCTTTTACTATTACACTTGGGAAAATCCAATAAGGACAGAACTTCCAATTAATCTTCCCCCGGTCAAGGCTTTTATTTAATTGAATAACTTCTCTCATTAATTTTTATTGCTTCAAATTACTATCATTTAATTTTCTGTTCTCCAACTCTTAAAAACTCTCAGAAAATTCCTGACTAATAAAATAGCACTCTTTTGTCAACTCGTTGGGAGACGACCTGGGATTCCTACTCCTAATATTTTTATTCTAATTTTGTGACAACCCTTCTAAATTGATAAGCATATTTTTGTTGGTTAAGAACTGTACTCGCAACGTATTTCTTATATTAATTTCTTAATCGACTAATTTTCGCCACGTCAACCATCAATCTTCTAATATTTGTTTTGGCAGCCCCATTTTATTGGGCATCTGCAACATCTGAAGAACTCCCCTCACATAGATCAATTAGAAAAAAAATAACTCCAACACATGGATTGTTGGATAATGATTGTGCCAACCTCTGATGAGTGCTATGTCTTCATCATCACGTAACCGGTACCTGTTTCAAAAAAGACATAATGACACTATCAATCCTCGAACACGACAAAATTGAAAATAAATTCTTACTACTAATTCGGTTGATTTACGTGTAGGTGATATGGCAGCACCTAGGAGGATTACTCTCCAGGAAGCAGGAGCTCCAGACTTTTACACTACAACCGTATCAAGCGCGTCACCCAAATCTGGCTACAGATTTTAAATTGAAGACTGCGCTAATCAATTTAATACCCAGGTTTCATGGCTTACCTGCTCAGGAGCCTATCAAGTACCTCATGGATTTTCTGACAGCCTGTTCTACTGTTAGGCGTCATGGTGCAGATGAAACTTCTATTCTGCTAATCGCCTTCCCGTTTTCTCTTGAAGGAAAGGCGAGGGAGTGGTACTACTCCCAACCTGAAGCAGTTGTTACCAACTGGGATACGCTCAGGAGAGAATTCTTGGAAAAATACTTTCCAGCTGAAGTCATAGATAGACTGAGAAAAGAGATCTCCTGCATTATTCAAGGCGAATCAGAGACTCTTTATGAGTATTGGGAGCGCTTCAGGAATCTTCTGGACGCATGCCCCCACCACATGATCGACAAGCTGGTGTTGATCAGCTACTTCACACAGGGCATGAAGTCTCAGGATAAGACTACATTGGATGGTGCGAGTAATGGTTCTCTGAAAAAGTACAAGACCGTGGATGAAGCGTGGCAACTGATCACTGATCTAGCAGAGTCTACTCGGAATGTCAGGCACAGAAACAACCATCTCAAGGCTGTTGCAGAGGTCTCCTCTAGTAGTGAAACTACTACTTTCACACAGGTTGTGTGTAAGATGACCAACCTACTGAAGCAGATACAGCTGAATCAACAACAACCTCAGCCTCCCTGATAAACTCCTATTTTATGATTCATCTTGTGCTCAAATTGAATGTTTTTATCAATTCTTCACCCACTTATTCATATGAATTGCATGGTTTTACTTTTCCTTTCTTATTATGTGATAAGTGTGAAAACATGTTTCCTATGCTTTAAAAGTATTAATTTTAATTATCATTTATTACCATTCGATGCCGTGATTTGTGTGTTAAGTATTTTCAGGTCTCATAGGGCAGGAATGGCTTAAAGGACAGAAAGAAAACATACAAAAATAGAAGGAAAGCACAAAAATGGAGTTTTTGAAGAAAAGGCAGCAACACTGACGCATGGATGACGCGGACGCGTGCCTAGCGCGAAATGGCATAGACGTGAACGCGTGACTGACGCGGACGCATGCCTTGAACATAACACAATTGACGCATACGCGTGACCCACGCGCTCGCGTGACAGACGCCACGTATAGGAATCTGCAGAAAATGCCCCCAGCGATTTCTGGACCCTTTTTCGACCTAATTCCAAATCCAGAAACACAGAATATAAGTCAGAGAATGGAGGAATCAAACAACAACTTAGAGACAATTTTTACAACATTAATAATTCACACTTTTATGTTTTAGATGTAGTTTTAGAGAGAGAGGCTCTCTCCTCTCTCTTAAGTTTTAGGATTAGGATTCCTTTTATTTTATGATTACTACTTCAATGCCAGGTTCAATATTTCTTTTAATTTTTGTTTCTCTTCTACTTTTATTTATTTCAATGCTTTTACTTGTTAATGTTCCAATTTGGCTTATGAACCTTTTCACGCTAAGATTTGAATATTCTATTTAATATAATTTGAGGTATTTCAGATTAATGATTTTATATTCTATTCATGATGCTTTCAATTTAATTTAGATTTATTCCCCTTTTGGCTTTGGTTAAGTAATTGGTAACACTTGAGTTATCAAACTCAGTAGTTGATTGAAAATTAGGATTGCTGATTAAGTTGAATTCCTCTATAGCTAGTCTTTCCATAGGAGTTGACTAGAACTGAGGAATCAAGTTAATTAGTCCACTTGACTTTTCTTATTTAGTAAGGACTAACTAAGTGGGAGCAATAACAATTCTCATCACACCTGATAAGGATAACTAGGATAGAAATTCCAATTCTTATACCTTGCCAAGAGATTTTATTATTATCAATCTATTTTTTTTGTCATTTAAATTACTTGCCCCTTATTTCAAAAACCCAAAAAAACATACAATTTTCCATAACCAATAATAAATCATACTTCCCTGTAATTCCTTGAGAGACGACCCGAGGTTTGAATACTTTGGTTATAAATTTTATTGGATTTTGTTACTTGTGACAACCAAAGTTTTTGTACGGAAGGATTATTGCTTGGTTTAGAAACTATACTTGCAACGAGAATTTATTGTGAATTCTAAACCATCAATCTTAAGTTCGTCACTCCCCCACCACAACAAAGTCAACAGTTGGTTCCTCAAAGAGTATGCGGAATATGTGTTGATTATACTCATTACACTGATGAGTGTCCGCAGCTCCAACAAGAAGACAACACCTTGGCAGCCACTCATAATTTCTATGACCGCCCGAATCAAGGATACAATCAACAAGGCGACAATTACAACCAAGGTGGAAATTACAATCAAGGTTGGCAAGACAACTCCAACCAGGGATGGAGAGATAATTCCAACCAAGGATGGAGGGACAACTACAACAAGGGAGGCAGAGACAACAATGGAAATCAGAGGTGGAACAACAACAACAGACAGCAGAACAAAAACCAGCCTTACAGAGCACCTCACCAAAGGCAGTCCCAAGCGCCTCAGAATAACCAACAGCAGGTCCCCCAAATCGCTTACCCATCTTCCTCTGCCAATGATGAGTTGCTTCACTCTCTTGCACAAAGACAAACGACCATGGAAAACACACTCACTGGTCTGACCTCTACCATACAAGCTCTCGTCTCTCAGATGGGATCGTCGAGTACCTCCAACACTCAACCTTCAAGCTCCAGTGCAATTCCTTCTCAACCTATACACAACCCCAAAGGTGACATCAATACCATCACTTTGAGGTCTGGAACCACACTGCAAGAGAGGAATCATGAAGAGCCAAGCTCAAATGAGAACATTCAAGCGCAAGATGTTGTTGAGGTAGAAGATGGTGAAGAAGAAGATGTAGTGCACAACTTGGTTGAAGAAGAAGCAGCTCAACCAAGGAATGGAGCATCAAGGGACGTAGAAGCTGCAAGTGGCGCCATTCCTATTCCATTTCCACACCTTGCTAGGAAGCGCAGAAAGCAGATGGAACTAGACCCTAAAATGGTAGAAATATTCAAAAAGGTTGAGGTAACCATTCCACTTTTTGATGCCATTCAGTAGGTACCTAAATATGCTAAATTTCTAAAGGATTTGTGCATGCATAAAGATAAATTACAAAATTTAGAAACTATTCCTCTAGGTAGTTCCATTTCTGCTTTAGTGGGTGATATACCTGAAAAATGTAGTGACCCAGGTCCATGCATGGTCACTATTACTATAGATGGTGTGAAATTTTCTGACTATATGTGTGATTTAGGAGCGTGTGTTAGTATAATGCCATTGTCTATATATGATGCTTTGAGGCTCCCTCCCTTAAAAAGGTTGGCAGCTCATTTTGTTTTGGCAGATAAAAGTATTATCTCTGTGGTTGGAATTACTAAGGACGTGCTGGTGAGCATTAAGGGGCTCACATTTCCTATTGATTTCTATATCTTGGAGATGCCCCCTAGTGACTCAGGAAGACCATCATCCATCCTGATTGGAAGGCCATTCCTGAAAACTTCAAAGTTCAAGCTGGATGCCTTCTCAGGGACTTATTCTTTTGAGATAAATGGCAGGGCAGTAAGCTTCAATTTGGATGAAGCTATAACGCATCCCCCTGAAGATCATTCCATCTTCCAATGCGACATCATTGATGAGATTGTTGCTATAGTTCACCAAGAAGAAGTAGAAGAAATGCACATGGAGTAAGATACAAGTGTGGGAAAACCCCCTGAACACAATGAGGACACTTTGCCATTATCACTAGCTCCAGATGATCAAGTGTCTAACCATGAGCAGAAAATGGAGTTAAAGCCCCTTCCACCCCCACCTCAAGTATGCTTACCTTGAGGACAATCAGAAGCTCCCAGTTATTATTGGAAGGAAACTTACATCCCAACAGGAGGAGCAATTGCTTAGTATGCTGAGAAGACACAAGAAAGCAATTGGGTGGAGCTTGGCAGATATAGTAGGAATCAACCCTCAAGTTTGTGAGCACAGAATATTTTTGGAAGAGGGAGCAAGGCATGTCCATCAACTCCAAAGAAGACTGAATCCCACCATCTTGGAGGTTGTCAAGAAGGAAGTGACCAGACTGTTGGAAGCTGATATTATCTACCCCATCTCAGATAGTGAATGGGTCAGCCCAGTACAAGTGGTGCCCAAGAAGTCTGGAGTCACAATAGTGAAGAATGAGCATGGAGAGCTTGATAAACCCATATTTTATGATATACTTTGTGCCTAATTTAAGTGATTTATTCAATTCTTCACTCACTTATTCATATAAATTGCATGGTTTTACTTTCCCTTCCTTATTATGTGATGTATGTTAAAAACATGTTTCCTATGCCTTAAAATTAATTATTTTAATTACCCTTTACTTCCATTCGATGCCGTGATTCGTGTGTTGAGTAGTTTCAGATCTTCTAAGGCAGGAATGACTTAAAGGATGGAAAGGAAACATACAAAAATGGAAGGAAAGCACAAAACAGAGTTTTTGAAGAAACTGGAAGCGACGCGATCGCATGGACGACGCGGCCGCATGCTAGCGCGAAAAGGCACTGACGCGACCGTGTGATTGACGCGGACGCATGATTGAAGCGACTGCGTGGCAAGGAAAACTCCAAATGACGTGACCGCGTGACCCACGCGGACGCATGATAGAGGCCACGCACCAAAAAGTACAGAAAATGCACCCAACGATTTCTGAAGCCCTTTTTGGCCCAAATCCAAGTCCAGAAGGCACAGATCAGAGGTTATGAAGTGGGAGAATGCATCTATTCAAAGGAGAGTCTCCAATTAGTTACTATTCATGAATTAGATATAGTTTTGAGGGAGAGGTTCTCTCCTCTCTCTTTTAGGATTTAGAATTAGGATTTTTTGCTTTCAGGATTATCTTTTTATCAGGTTCAACATTCCTTTTTATTTATTTTCTCAATTTAATTTATGAATTATTTTATGTTACAGATTATTCTTTGAATTAATGTTATTTGAGGTATTTCAGTTTATGATTGCTTTCTTTTATTTATATTACTGTTGCTTCCAATCTGAAGACATTTTTATTCCAGTAGATTAATTTTTTCCCTTTTGGTCTTGGTTAAGAAATCAGTAACTCAGGAGTTATCAAACTCAACATGATTGATAATTGTTATCTTTGCTAATTGAATTGAACTTCAATAATCCCAATCTTTCCTTAGGGATTAACTAGGATTTGAAGATCAAACTAATTAGTCACTTGACCTCTCTTTGCTTTAAGTAAAGGCTAACTAAGTGGAATTAAGATTCAATCTTCATCATCATTGATAAGGATAACTGGGATAGGACTTCTAATTTCTCATACCTTGCCAAAAGTTTATTTTACAGTCATTTATTTATTTTACAGTCTTTACTTATTTTAATTGCAATTTAAATTACTTGTTCCTCATCTTCAAAACCCCAATTTACAATCTTCATAACCAATAATAAGAATATACTTCCCTGCAGTTCCTTGAGAAGACGACCCGAGGTTTAAATACTTTGGTTATCAATTTTTTAAGGGGTTTGTTACTTGTGACAACCAAAACGTTTGTAAGAAAGGTTGATTGATTGGTTTAGTAACTATACTTGCAACGAGAGTTTACTATAACTTCTAAACCATCAATCTTCAGTTCTTCAAAATGGCGCCATTGCCGGGGAACTGCAATCGTGTGCCTTATTATTGGTTATTATAAATATTTTTCTTTTACTTGTTTATTTGTCTTTATTTTCCCCTTTTATTTTTATTATCTACTATGAATTCTCACCCCTCTCGCTTTGAGTTTGGTTCTAATATTGTTGAAAGGAGTAAAAGTTATAACAGGAACATGCATCAAGGTCAGAGCAATCAACGATGGATGGAGCCAAGAGGATCTGATCAACCCTTTAGGCAACAACGCCCTCCAAGATATCATGGACAAAGACCATTCTACAATGTATACCAAGCCAATAGACATGTTGGACAACCTTGTAGTTACCAACAAGCCCCACCCTATGCTTATAGGCCATCCTCTCAACATAACTTCGCACCACCACACTCACAAGCTCCTTTTTACCATTCACTACCATATGATCCTCATTTACCCAAATTCCAATCCAATTACTCCCAAATACCACCACTTTCCCATATATCACGTCCAAATCTATCACCCCAAGAATCAAAAGTTCGCCTCAAGGAAACAGTAGATCAACTTCAAACAACCCTTCATCAATTGGAGCAGGCAGTAAGTTTATTATCTTCTAGACATTCGAACATTCAAGGACCTCCCACAGCCCCATATGGACAATCTAAAGAAGAACGTAGCATGAAGGAGATACTAGAAACTCCAGTGAACAGAACAGGGCATGACTTCGTACTGGAACAAGTAGAGGAAGTTGTCATTGTAAACGAAGAAGAGTTGGTTGAAGACTTAGGAGACGCTGAACTTCCATGGGAATCCAGAGTTATGGTGAATTCTGTCAAAAACGTTACAATTGATGCTAAGGAGGATAGTGCACAACTCCCAAAGCAAGTCTTTTATGAAGAACTAGACGGAATAATCCAAGAAGAAAGATTCCTTGATGATGATAATCTCAAGTCAAGTTCTCCCAGTAGTAAACTTGCATCAGCAAGTGAATTCTCTGAGATCGAAGAATCTTCCCCAAGTGAATACGAAGATGATGCGGAGGTAGATTTCTCTCAACCTTTCGTTTATGACTTAAGTGACGAGGAAGACATAGAAAGCTTTGATCAGGACATGGATGCAATTGAAGAAGTCTGCAAGGAAGTGAAGAAATTCACAGAAGAGCACAAGGGAGTAGAACTCACAGAACCACTGGAAACACCTACCCCAAGGCCATTTCCACCCAATACAAGCTTCAAGTGGGTACAATCCTTAACCTTTAGCTTTATTTTCCCACTTGAATATGGTTTGCTTAAAATAGATGGCCAGCTTAGAGCTCTCTGCGGCTTTAAGAGTAAGAGGGAATTGGCTCGCACTCAGAGCTGGTGCACAAGGTTCAATAAGGTTCCACGCTTCAATTCGAAGTGCACGGATTGGCATCATGATCAATCAAATGGATCTCGGAAAATGTTTGGTCACCTTGGTGAGAATCTAATTTCTAAACCGCCCGGATGGAAAAATATAGATCAAGACGGAGGCGGATTTAAAAGCAAAGTTTGGGATCCTGGAATTTATTCTGACATTTGTCACCCTGGGAGCCTGAGAATCTGTTTGAAGCTGCTTAGAAGCTTTACATGCCTAGTTTGGGACCTCGGAGGCTATTGGCATTCCAAGCATTGGTGAAGATTTCTGGATGAATTTAAGCACAAGCCGCCATAACAGGAAGCTCATCCAATGTCCAACTTAAGGACTTTAACTAAAAGTGCTAGGTGGGAGACAACCCACCATGGTATGGTCGTTTCTTTTTCAGTTTTATTTCGTGTTATTTATTTTTATTTCCTTTTCAATTGAACCTGAATATTATTCATTCG
This sequence comes from Arachis hypogaea, assembly GCF_003086295.3. Taxonomy (NCBI): domain Eukaryota; kingdom Viridiplantae; phylum Streptophyta; class Magnoliopsida; order Fabales; family Fabaceae; genus Arachis; species Arachis hypogaea. The sequence continues at coordinate 34,801,019 of NC_092046.1, read as the reverse complement.
CATTGCACACTGCATAATTGCATACCTGCATAAAAAAAAAGGTGTGCGACGCGACCGCATCACTCATGCGACCGCGTCAGTTGCGAAAAAAACTTCCCACACGTCCGCGTCATTCACGCGGCCGCGTGACCTGGAAATCGGCGTAAGGATCCAACGCCCAGAAAGTTAGACTGGAATCGTACGGCTGTTGTGCGCTTCGCACAAAACAACCCACGCAGTCGCGTCTCTGACGCGATCGCGTCTCTGGCGCGATCGTGTCACTTGCACAACACCCATCCCACGCGAAAGCATGAGCGACGCGATCGCGTCGCGTGGATTGCCCACCACCCCAGAGGAGACAGAGAGTCGCGGTGAAACGACGCTGGTATTGTGCGTTTCGCACGATTTCCAGTGACGCGATCGCCTGCCTCACGCGATCGCGTCATTCATTATTTACCCATTCCATGCAATCGCATCACTCACGCGATCGCGTCGACCCGCATTTCACCCCAGCCACGCGACCGCGTGCCCCACGCGATCGCGTGGATTCAAATTCCATAACCCCCCTGTCACGCGAACCCTACCCATTCGCGCCCCCCCCCCCCCCCCCAGCTCCTTCTCCTTCCTCTCTTCTCTCCAACCAACCACCACCAACTTCCAGCCACCACCACTGACCACCGCCACCCCTATCGACCACCCAGAACCCACCGCCACGCCACCCCCTTCCCCATTCCCCCTCTTTCTTCTTCTTCTTTCCTCTTCTTCCCTCCACCACCACTGCCCCCCTCCGCGACCACCACACCCACCGCGCTGCCATCACCCCACGCCTCTAGCCGCCACTACCACCATCCCCCAGCCACCTCTCTGCCCCCACCTTCTTTTATACGCCTTCCAGGTTCCGCCAAATGCCACCTTTCTTTCAATTCCTAGTTAATTACATATTTTTCTATTTATATTCATATTTAGGCTAGTTAGATATGCATGTTGTAGTGGATTCTAGGTGGTTAGGTAGCGTAGGATGTGGTTACTGGATTTAGGCCTGATTAATTGCGCTGTTCTTGCTACCTGTTTTATTAATTTCGCAATTCTGTTGTTACTGTTAGTATTGTTCATATGCTGTAATTTCTTATTTCCTGTTGCTCTTTACACTGCTTTTCCATGTTCATATTCCTTATATGTAATTGCAGCTATATTTTTGTTTCATATAAACTGTCCTGCTTACTATCTATTTTCCGGGAACATCCAATTTTAGCTGGAATGCTGCCCAATTTTCTGTAAACTATTTCGTTTCCATTCATGTCTTGGTTTTGGCACTTTGAACTCTACTTTACTCTGCTTTTACCAGACCACTTCATGAATACCAAGGCAAGCTTTCTTATTCTTTTTGATTTCCTGGTTCATAATCTGCTTTTTTGATGTTTAGCTTCTAATTTTTGATTTATCATCAACCTGATTCCCTTGTTTGGATATGAGTTAACTGTAGCTTCTAATTGAGAATGCTTGTTACTTAGAAAAGGATCATCATGCCACTTACTCTAACCCACTTTTTCCTAATTCACTAATTTTAACCTCCTAAACTCTTTTTTTTTTCATTCCTAACCAACCTAACCTTTCAAAACATCTCTTCTGGTTTTTCACTATTCTCTTTAACCTTCTAACCAAGGCATGATGATAATTTTTCCTAACTAACATGTTTCTAATACATTTTGGATTGTGAATTTTTCTTCTCAGTTTTCTAATTCCTATACAATCCTTAATGCACATTTACTTAACTCATTTTCATTACTCCACTGCTCCGTTGCCACTATATGCTTATTTTGTGATTTGCCTACTTGTTTTTCTACTTTTATTATATCCTGGTTTTCTATTTTTCAGGATGTCTGACACCCAAAGAAAAGGAAAGGGAAAGGCAACAACTGGCAAACGGAAAAGAGAAGAATCCTCCATGTCCATCCTGGACATCATGCATGATGACTCCTGGCGGGAGAAACACTTTACCCGCAGGAAAAGGCTGACCACCATGCCTAAGGGAATCAAGAGGACATACTTGAACGATGAGGCTCGGCTATGGCATCAGAATCCTAAGCAACTTTATTATGCCGAGTACTCACGAGTCCGAGCTACCTGCCGCTATGATCACCCTCCTATGGTGTGTGATGGAGGGTAAGGACTTGTACCTACCACGCTTTATTCGGTACTACATGGCTAGGGTCCACGTCCGAGGCACTCTCCCCTTTCCATATCTGATTACACAGCTTGGCCGTCGAGCTGACGTACCTTGGGAGGATGTTGATGAGAAGCCACCTGCTGCAGAATGCAAGAAAATTATCCCTCACAGCAGGAACTTTCTGGCTTTGGGCTACAAACCTTTATTCCTCACTCCTACTGATGAGACAGCCATACCATCTGCCAACTCCTCTTCCTCTACAGCTACCCCTGCTACCACCACTGCACCTCCACCTGCCTCAGAACCAGTTTATCACTTAGTGCACCACCTGTTTCGGTAGCTAGACCAGGTGGAGCGCCGCAACCGGCGGCGATACGAGAGATCTGAGCGTCGCAGCAAGCGACGCTATGAGCACCTGAAGCTGATGATCCGTTCTGGCAGCGACATCCCCTCCGAGCCTGACACCCCATCAGAGCCATCTGAGGAGGAGGCGGATGATCACGAGGCGGAGACCCATCCCCAGGGAGAGGCTGAGCAGGCAGGCACGGAGCAGGCTGCATCACAGCAGGAGGCCCCACCTCAGATTCAGGCTGCAGATCCAGAGATCCCGATTCAGTTAGCACCTCCTCTGCAGCAGGCATATCCTTAGACCACCACCACAGAGACTCTGGCTACCCATCCTTCCAGTGATAACACCCCTTCACACCCTGCTTGAGTGAGCATCAGGGACCATGCTTCATTTTAAGTGTGGGGAGGTCGCCATCTCTGGCATATTTTTTTTGGTGAACCACTACTGACTCTTTTACTTTATTTTGTTACTTTTCTATATTTTTTTCTTTTTATTTTTATTTTCTCAGTATTTATACATTGCTATTTTCATGTATTTTTACTATATTTCTGCATGTTACACTTTAGTTCATATTTTAGCCATTTAGTTTAGTTACAATTCTAACTTATTAGTTATAGAAAATGTGGATTAATTAGTATAGTTTACCCTTTTTAGCATAAGATAACTTAGTTCAAATTGAAAATATAAAAAGGAAGTAAACTAGAGACTTTGACAGAATAAAAACAACCCACACCTTGTATATATAGCATTACATGTTAGTTAGTTAACAACATTTCATCAAGGAGAAACACTAGAACTTTAAAGCCACCTTAAGATTTACATTGAGAACAATGGGAACTCTCAATTTTTACTTGCTTGACATATATAACTGATATATGATTTTTGAGTTAGAGAACACACAGCCTGTGAGTTTTGAGCTTAATTGTATGGTTACATTCAAACCATAATTTTTATTCCTGTGTGTTCCGCCCTTCTTATTTATTCTGGTGTTCTTTACTTTGTTTTAATCTATATGTCCGATTATAGAATATAGATACATACCAAGAAAGTGATTGAGGCCATTGTTTGATTCTAGCTCACTATTCCCAAATTAGCCTACCTTTTACATCACCCTTGTTAGCCCCCTTGAGCCTTTAATTTCCCTCTTGTTTTATAACCACATTACTAGCCTTAAGCAGAAAAATAAAATAAAAATCCCAAGTTGAATCCTTGGTTAGGTTAAGATAGAAAGTGTGTATTGTTTAAGTGTGAAAAACTATTGGGAACATGGATGATAAAAACAAAGGGTAGAAAGTTAAAAAGAATAAATAATTCAAAATAAAAATTTTAGGAAGCATGCTCATGTGAAATCAAAATAATTGAATTACCATGTGCATTAAAAAAAATTTTCAGTATTTGAATAAAGGGGATACAAAAGAATTCCCCAAATGCAAAATAAAGCAAATGCACATAGGACAAAATTAAAACTAATGCATGAGCATGTAACATAAAAAGTGGGAAAAATATGGGAAAATAGGTAAAGAAGCTTTGCTTTACAAAATATGTATGTTAGGTGAGATCTTAGACTAATCAAGGATTCACTTAATTAGCTCACTTAGCCTTATACATATACCCTTACCTTTACCTTGGCCCCATTACAGCCTTAATTAAAGACCTCATGATTTTTTTATGCCTATATTCTATAATTGTTGATTGGTTATATGAAGAACAAAGTTATAGAAAGTAAGGATAAAAAGAAGAATAGAGTGATTAACCCAATAAACACTGAGTGGCTAGAGAGTAAACACAAAATCCAGTGAGGGTTCAATAGCTAATCAACATATATCTCTGCTTAAATTATTAATTGTCTTGCAAAATTGTAAAATGTTTTTCTCTCCCATCTCAATTGCAAGGGTACTTTATCACTATCTAAGGTTTGGCTATATACATAAGACTCCTTGAGAATGTGAATTAATTCAACTACATGTAAGCTTTATACACAAGGGAATAACAAATTGGAATTGCATGATTCATTTAGGTAGTTCCATTTAGAATAGATTGCATTGCATGAGATTCCACCACTTCATCCTTACCTTACTCTTTATCTTGGATCTAGCATGAGGACATGCTATTGTTTAAGTGTGAGGAGGTTGATAAACCCATATTTTATGATATACTTTGTGCCTAATTTAAGTGATTTATTCAATCCTTCACTCACTTATTCATATAAATTGCATGGTTTTACTTTTCCTTCCTTATTATGTGATGTATGTGAAAAACATGTTTCCTATGCCTTAAAATTAATTATTTTAATTACCCTTTACTTCCATTCGATGCCGTGATTCGTGTGTTGAGTAGTTTCAGATCTTCTAAGGCAGGAATGACATAAAGGATGGAAAGAAAACATACAAAAATGGAAGGAAAGCACAAAACGGAGTTTTTGAAGAAACTGGAAGCGACGCGATCGCATGGACGACGTGGTCGCATGCCAGCGCGAAATGGCACTGACGCAACTGCGTGATTGACGCGATCGCGCGCTTTAAGCAAAATGCATATGACGCGGACGCATGATTGAAGCGACCGCGTGGCAAGGAAAACTCCAAATAACGCGACCGCGTGACCCACGCGGACGCGTGATAGAGGCCACGCACAAGAAAGTACAGAAAATGCACCCAGCGATTTCTGAAGCCCTTTTTGGCCCAAATCCAAGTCCAGAAGGCACAGATCAGAGGTTATGAAGTGGGAGAATGCATCCATTCAAAGGAGAGTCTCCAATTAGTTACTATTCATGAATTAGATGTAGTTTTGAGGGAGAGGTTCTCTCTTCTATCTTTTAGGATTTAGAATTAGGATTTCTTTTGCTTTCAGGATTATCTTTTTATCAGGTTCAACATTCCTTTTTATTTATTTTCTCAATTTAATTTATGAATTCTTTTATGTTACAGATTATTCTTTGAATTAATGTTATTTGAGGTATTTCAGTTTATGATTGCTTTCTTTTGTTTATATTACTGTTGCTTCCAATCTGAAGACATTTTTATTCCAGTAGATTTATTTTTTTCCCTTTTGGTCTTGGTTAAGAAATCAATAACTCAGGAGTTATCAAACTCAACATGATTGATAATTGTTATCTTTGCTAATTGAATTGAACTTCAATAATCCCAATCTTTCTTTAGGGATTAACTAGGATTTGAAGATCAAACTAATTAGTCACTTGACCTCTCTTTGCTTTAAGTAAAGGCTAACTAAGTGGAATTAAGATTCAATCTTCATCATCATTGATAAGGATAACTGGGATAGGACTTCTAATTTCTCATACCTTGCCAAAAGTTTATTTTACAGTCATTTATTTATTTTACAGTCTTTACTTATTTTAATTGCAATTTAAATTACTTGTTCCTCATCTTCAAAACCCCAATTTACAATCTTCATAACCAATAATAAGAATATACTTCCCTGCAGTTCCTTGAGAAGATGACCCAAGGTTTAAATACTTCGGTTATCAATTTTTTAAGGGGTTTGTTACTTGTGACAACCAAAACGTTTGTAAGAAAGGTTGATTGCTTGGTTTAGTAACTATACTTGCAACGAGAGTTTACTATAACTTCTAAACCATCAATCTTCAGTTCTTCAGAGCTCATAGCAACTAGAATGCAGAATTCCTGGAGAGTGTGCATTGATTACAGGCGCCTCAACCAGGCTACTCGTAAGGATCACTACCCCCTGCCCTTCATTGATCAAATGCTGGATCGCCTGTCAGGTAAATCACATTACTACTTTTTAGATGGTTACACAGGCTATTTCCATATTCATATAGCTCCTAAAGATCAGGAAAATACTACTTTTACTTGCCCCTTTGGAACATATGCTTACAAGAGGATACCTTTTAGCTTATGTAATGCACCAGCTACTTTCCAAAGGTGCATGATGAGTCTTTTCTCTGATCTTATTGAGAGCTGTATGGAAGTTTTCATGGATGATTTCAGTTTATATGGTGATTCTTTTAATCTTTTCTTGGAGTTTAGCTAGAGTATTGGACAGGTGTGTTAGTTCAAACCTTGTTTTAAATTTTGAAAAGTGTCATTTTATGGTTAAATAAGGTATTGTTCTAGGACACGTTGTTTCTAATACAGGTATCTCTGTAGATCCAGCAAAGGTAAATGTCATTTCTAGTCTACCTTACCTCTCCTCCGTGAGGGAAGTCCGTTCGTTCCTTGGTCATGCAGGTTTCTACTGGAGATTCATCAAGGACTTCAGTAAGGTGGCATTACCTTTATCCAGACTGCTACAGAAGGATGTTGAGTCGAGCTGAGTGAGGACTGTATGGAAGCGTTCGATAAGCTGAAGATCGCCTTGACTCAAGCTCCAATTGTGAGAGGACCCGACTGGAGCCAGCCCTTTGAGATCATGTGTGATGCCTCCAACCATGCAGTAGGAGCGGAGCTGGCTCAGCGCGAAGGTAAGAATCCTTTCGTAATAGCTTATGCTTCCAAGACCTTAGACGCTGCTCAGTCTAATTACACTACCACTGAAAAAGAGCTTCTGGCTATTGTTTTTGCTCTGGATAAATTTCGAGCATATTTACTTGGCACTAAGGTGGTAGTGTACTCAGACCATGCAGCTCTAAAGTATTTATTAGCTAAAAAAGAGTCTAAACCAAGGTTAATACGTTGGATACTGTTGTTGCAAGAATTTGATTTAGAAATTAAGGATAGGAGTGGTTTCCAAAATTTAGTGGCAGACCACTTGAGTTGCCTTGAGCACATCAAGGATGACTCCACTCCTATCAATGATGCTTTTTCATTTGATATCTTGCATGCAGTATCTGCAGTAGTTCCTTGGTATGCACCTGTAGCTAATTATCTAATTAGCCATACTTTTCCTCCAAATTTTACTAAGCATAAGAGGGACAAGCTAAAAAGGAGTCCAAATATTATATATGGGACGATCCATATTTATGGAGGTATGGTGCTGACCAGATAATTAGAAGGTGTGTGCCTCAATCAGAATTCCAGTCCATTTTAGAGGCCTGCCACTCCTCTGAGAGTGGTGGACATTTTGGCCCTTAAAGAACAGCTAGAAAAATTTTAGACTGTGGATTCTGGTGGCCCACTCTTTTTAAAGATGCTACTGCCTTCTATAAATCTTGTCCCCATGCCAGAGGTTTGGTAATATATCCAAGAGGGATGAGATGCCCCAACAAATTATGTTGTTCTGTGAGATTTTTGATGTTTGGGGCATTGACTTCATGGGTCCGTTTCCAAACTCTAGCGGTTTCTTATATATATTGTTAGCTGTAGATTATGTTTCTAAATGGGTGGAAGCAATTCCTACCCGTACTGACGATGCTAACACTGTTGTCTCTTTTGTTAGAAACCATATTATTTGTCGCTTTGGATCACCACGAGCAATCGTGAGTGATCAAGGCACTCACTTTTGTAACAGGAGATTAACAGGCCTACTAAAGAGACATGGCATCATTCACAAGGTAGCTACAGCCTATCATCCCCAGACCAATGGGCAAGAAAAGGTGTCTAACAGAGAGATCAAGCGCATTCTACAGAAGATAGTTAAGCCTCATAGGAAGGACTGGAGCACCAGACTTGTTGATGCGTATCAGACAGCGTACAAGACACCCATTGGGATGAGTCCCTTCCGCTTAGTGTACGGAAAGGCTTGTCACCTCCCGGTGGAGGTGAAACACAAGGCTTTCTGGGCTGTGCGGGAGTGCAACATGGAATTTGAGAAAGCTAGTGCTGAAAGGAAGCTGCAACTGGCAGAACTGGAGACCCTTCGACTGGAAGCATATGACAAATCCAGGCTATATAAGGAGAAGGTGAAGGCTGTGCATGACAAGCATATCAAGAGAAGAGAGTTCAGACCTGGAGATCTGGTTCTCCTTTACAACTCAAGGCTGAGGCTCATGCCAGGCAAGCTGAGATCAAGATGGGAAGGTCCCTACAGAGTAGAGAAGACAGAGTCATATGGAGTCTTTCACCTGAGTCATCCTTCAAGCTCGAAATTCATCAAGGTCGATGGACATCTCTTAAAGCTATATCATGGTGAAAAGATGAAGAAAAACAAGGAGCTGGAGATCTTCCTATTGGAAGACCCACCAACAGAAGCAAATTGAGCTTGTGCACCGTCCAACCTAAGGACGTAAAAGCAAAATGTTAGGTGGGAGACAACCCACCACGATATGATCGTTTCTTCTCATTCTTAGTCTATTTTATTTTAATTTTCTTAGTAGTAATTCATAGTTTCTGCATATACATCTTCATGCTGCACTTTGTATTCTGCATAAAAAAAAAGGGGGGCACGACGCGCAAGCATCGCTGACGCGTACGCGTCATACATGCGTGCGAGATAAAGTGGAACTGAACAGAGAGTTGCGCGGAAGTGGCGCAGGAAGTATGCATTGCGCACAGATATGCTCACGTGTACGCGTCCATGACGTGTGCGCGTCATTTGAAATTTTGGCACACCACGCGTACGCGTCCAGCACGCGCATGCGTGGATGATGAAATCGGCGTAAATGAGTAATTGGGCAGAGAGTTGTGATGGCCTGGGGCTGGAATTGTGCTAACGGCACAAACTTGATCACACGTACGCGTCCCTGACGCGTGCGCATTCCTTCCCCTTATGGTCGTCCACGCGTGCGCGTGTATGACGCGCACGCGTAATATGAGGTTTTAGCCCCATGCTCAAAGCGAACAGAGAGTTGTACATACACGTCGATGCCTTCGCGCGATTCACACAAACCAAGAGCACGCGTACGCGTGCCAGACGCTTACGCGTCACTATGAAAATCGCGCCCCACGCGTACGCGTCGCATGCGCCGCCTCACCTAAACCTGTACGCCACCCAGTTTCCGTTTCCCTCCCCCCCCCCCAAATCCTAATTTTCTTCCTTTTTCCTTACTTCTTACTTCTTTCTTCTTTCTTCTTTCCCCCCTCTTCTCACTCTTACTTTCTGCTTCTTTCTTCCTCTTCTTTTCATCTTCCTCATCAGGTTTCTTCTCTTTCTCTCCTCTATTATTTCATTCTTCATTTAATTATTGTATTTACTTACTTTTTCCTTTCTTCTTTCTTTCTTTCTTATTATTTTTCTATTCTTTTTTGCATTCTTTTAATTGGTGTTAGAAACCTACATGGGTGACTGTTCTCTTCTATATTTGTTTGTGGATATGTTAGGGAGTGCTTTGACAATTAATATTAATTTTTGGGTTGCTTGCATGTTGGATTTCATACTTTTCCTAACATATTTTACATGCCTACCAAGTGTTTGTGAAAAGTCCATAAGGCATTGTTAATTCTTAATTATTCTATTATTCTACTCTACTGCCTGTTTTTCACAAAAACCATTGCAACATTTTATTAATTAAAAATAATTGTCAATATAAACGTGATTGTTAGTTTGTTACATTTGATAATCAAATTGAGCAATTAATGCTTGATCTATAATATTCATGCCTTTGCCGGCATGCTAATAAACATCTTGCATCTAATTGTCTTAATTTATCATGCTATATTTCCATTGATGTCCTAATTACATGGAGTCGCGACCATGTGTTTACGACATTCTTCTTTACCTTGGCATCGATTATCACTTGTATTTTCCTCCTCCCAGTTCTACATACTTGATTTCATGTCCCTTTCTTTTATCCCTTTTCAGGATGGCCACCAGGAAAGGTAAAGAGAAAGCCTCTAATAAGCCACCAGCGAAGACAGGAACGAAAAGAGCTCCAGCTGCGGAACCATCCTCAATATCAGTCAAGCCATCAACAAAGTGGGTCAAGAGGATCATTAAGGTCGATGAAACCGAGAAAGCCTCTCCAGCAAGGGACACTGCGCGGTTCACTAACCACTACTGTGAGCAGATGTTTCCCATCCTGGCTGAGCGAAACTACAATAATGAGCACCTACTCATCCTCCCTACCCACATTGTTGAGTTTGTTGAGCCCCGCATTGAGCGCAGACAATGGGGATTCTTACGGAGGCAGCCACGGCAGGTTAACCTCTCATGGGTAGTTGAATTCTACTCCAATTTTCACATGCCAGCCCTGCAGTCTGTCTATGTCCGTCAGAAGCAAGTCCCCATAACTGAAGGGGCCATTCAGCGCACTTTAGATCTCCCCCTGCCCCAGAAGGATTGGACGCATACCAAGAAGCCTCTTTCAAGCGCCAGACATACCAATTTGACTGGGACGCCACCCTCAGAGTTATAGCACAACCTGGCAGCAGATGGATATATGGATACCAGCGATCCCGACCTAAGGGCATATTGGCTTCAGCACTTACCTTGGAGGCTCGAGTGGGGGCACAGATTATGTCCCACTACGTCTTTCCGAGCACTCACGAATCCTCCTTCACTGCAGACATGGCTGTTCTCCTCTGGTGTATCCTTACAAACCAGCCTCTCAACTTACCAAGACACCTCCGGCACGCCATGGGACACGTACAGATTGCGGGCAACCTACCCTTTTTCGCCTTGGTTTCAGATCTAGTCTTGGCAGCCGGAGTCTCCTACAGAGCTGGGGACACCAAGACCATACTTCCACGGGGTGATCAGTATATCCCCAACGGAAAATACATCAGACCCCAAGCAGCCACTACTAGCCGGATTGCAGACCCGGCCGGAGATCTTCCTTCTCCTTCCACATCACAAGCACCTTCAACAAATCAGCTGCTCCTTCAGATACTTCAGAGATTGAACCGGCTTGACCGACAGGCAAAGAGAATTGAGCGCCATAACAAGCGCCAATTTACATACCTCAAGGAGCTCATTGTTGGCAACCACCCACCTGAAGAAGAACCAGACACTCCGGACTCCACCTCACCTACCAGCACCGGGAGCCATGACAACCCCGACTATGGAGATGCTGTTACCAGCCCCCCTTTGTTCCTAACTGATGGCACCGAGGACGGTGCCAAGCTTTAAGTGTGGGGAGGTCGGTCAGTACCTGACTTTCGGAGGTAAGCTCTCTCTCTTAACACCAACATTTTAGTTTTTCTTTTGTTAAATAGAATAGATTGCATGATAATAATTATTTTCATGTATGTTTTCTTGGTTAAAGTAATAAATTCCCTTTTTAGACTCTATTTTATAATATTTTACTAATTTAAATTGAAAATTTTGTGTTAAACTTGTTTGAAGACTATAAATTGGAACATGAATTATAGCTAAGAACACACAACCCAGTGAGATTTTTGAGCCTAATTGTATGGTTACATTATCTAACCATGATATTTTATTCTTATGTATTTTCTTCTCTATAATTGTAATCTTTATTTTGTTCCACTCTATATGTCCAATGTTTAATGTAATATATGCATATATATGATTGAGGCCATCATTTATTAGCTCACTTATCCCAAATAGCCTACCTTTTCAATTACCTTTGTTAGCCACCTTGAGCCTTTTAATCCCCATTTGTTCTATATTTTACCACATCACTAGCCTTAAGCGGAAAAACAATTAATTACCCCAATTGAATCTTTGGTTAGTTTAAGATAGAGATTGTGTATCAACTAAGTGTGGGAAAGCTGTGGGAACATGGGTTAATAAGGGAATGTGTTATGATAGAATATTAGGAATTTGGGTACCTACTCATGTTAGACCAGAAAAATTAAAAATCCATGTGCATTGATATGTTATGTTTACTTTTATATTTTTAATAAAAAAATAATAAAAAAACCCAAAAATATTCAATTAAATAAATAGATAAATAAATAAGGGGACAAAATTACCCTAATTTTAAGCTAATGAAAGATCAATGCATATGTGATAAAAATTAAAGAAGATTTTATGCATATGTGACAAAATTACCTTAATTTTGGGTAGCTAGGAATGATTTAAGAAGTATATAGAGTGTGTGTATAGGTGATAGCTTAGGTTAGTCAAGGATTCAATTTATAGCTCACTTAGCCATACATATATTCTCACCTTTACCTTAATCCCATTACAACCTTGAAAAGACCTCATGATGTTTGCATTGGTACATTAAATATTTGTTGATTGGTTAGGTGAAGAACAAAGTTCAGAAAGCATGACTAGAGAAGACTAGAGTGAATTACCCCATACACTTGAGTGATTAGAGTGCACATACACTACCAGTGAGGGTTCAATGCTTGATTCTATGTTTTCTGCTTTCATGAGCTTCCTTCTTACAAGTCTACTTGTATTTACTGTATGATTTGAATTAGTGATATCTGATTTAAGTTTGTCTTGAAGAACTTATTTACTTTTAACCAAGTATGCAGAACCATCTTAGCATATAGTTGCATCTCATGAGTCTTACTTTCTCCATTCATTTATTTTATCTCCTTGAGCTTAGCATGAGGACATGCTAATATTTAAGTGTGAGGAGTTTGATAAACCACTATTTTATGGTTTATCTTGTGCTGATTTGAGTGGCTTTTATCAAGTCTTTACACACTTAATCATACAATTTGCATGATTTTACAATTCTTTCCTAGTTTTGTTCTCTGATTGAAACCTTGCTTTCTAAGCCTTTAACATGTGTATTTTAACTCCCCTTTATACCATTCGATGCCGTGATCCGTGTGTTAAGTGTTTCAGGCTTTATAGGGTATGAATGGCTTAGAGGATGGAGAGGAAGCTTGCAAAAATGGAAGGAACACAAGAAATAAAGGAGATAACCAACGAGCATCGATGCGCACGCATGGCTCACGCGTGCGCGTGATCTGGAGATTTTCATAGCGACGCGTGTGCGTACCTGACGCGTACGCATGGATACGAGATTGCACGACAATGCGTGCGCGTACCTAACGCGCACGCGTGACACGCGAAGATGACTAGCGACGTGTACGCATGACTGACGAGTACGCATGACATGCGTGATCTGCAGAAGTTGCAGAAAACGCTGGAGGCGATTTTGTGCCGAGTCTGGACCCAGTTCCCGGTCCAGAAACACAGACTAGAGCCAGGGGACAGCAGAGACTCAACACACATTCACATTACGCATAGTTTTAGTTTTTTGGGGAATCTGATGAGCGGATAATTTATACGCTTTTTGGCATTGTTTTTAGTATATTTTTAGTAGAATCTAGTTACTTTTAGGGATGTTTTTAATAGATTTTGTGTTAAATTCACATTTCTGGACTTTACTATGAGTTTGTGTGTTTTTCTGTGATTTCAGGTATTTTCTGGCTGAAATTGAGGGACTTGAGCAAGAAATCAGATTCAGAGGTTGAAAAAGGACTGCTGATGCTGTTGGATTCTGACCTCCCTGCACTCAAAGTGGATTTTCTGGAGCTACAAAACTCGAAATGGCGCGCTTCCAATTGCGTTGGAACGTAGACATCCAGGGCTTTCCAGAAATATATAATAGTCCATACTTTGGCCAAGAATTGACGACGTAAACTGGCGTTCAACGCCAGCTTTCTACCCAAATCTGGCGTCCAGCGCCAGAAAAGGATCCAAAACCAGAGTTGAACGCCCAAACTGGCACAAAAACTGGCGTTCAACTCCACAAATGGCCTCTGCACGTGCAACACTTAAGCTCAGCCCAAACACACACCAAGTGGGCCCCGGAAGTGGATTTATACATCAAATACTTACTCATGTAAACCCTAGTAGCTAGTTTATTATAAATAGGACCTCTTACTATTGTATTAGGCATCCTGGATTGTATTTTGATCCTGTGATCACGTTTTAGGGGGCTGGCCATCTCGGCCATGCCTGGACCTTTCACTTATGTATTTTCAACGGTAGAGTTTCTACACTCCATAGATTAAGGTGTGGAGCTCTGCTGTTCCTCAAAGATTAATGCAAAGTACTACTGTTTTCTATTCAATTCTTCTTATTTCGCTTCTAAGATATCCATTCGCACCCAAGAACGTGATGAAGGTGATGATTATGTGTGACGCTCATCATCCTTCTCCCTTATGAACGCGTGCCTGACAAACACTTCTGTTCTACATGAATTAAGCTAGAATGAATATCTCTTAGATCTCCTAACCAGAATCTTCGTGGCGTAAGCTAGAATGATGGCGGCATTCAAGAGAATCCGGAAAGTCTAAACCTTGTCTGTGGTATTCCGAGTAGGATTCAATGATTGAATGACAGTGACAAGCTCCTAACTCGCGATTGCAGGGCGTTAGTGACAGACGCAAAAGGATAGTAAATCCTATTCCAGCATGATCGAGAACCGACAGATGAATAGCTGTGCCGTGACAGGGTGCGTGAGCATATTATTCACTGAGAGGATAAGATGAAGCCATTGGCAAGGGTGATGCCTTCAGACGATTAGCCGTGCCGTGACAGGGCATTGGATCATTTTCCCGAGAGATGACCGAAAGTAGCCATTGACAGTGGTGATGTATCACATAAAGCCAGCCATGGAAAGGAGTGAGACTGATTGGATGAAGATGGCAGGAAAGCAGAGGTTCAGAGGAACGAAAAGCATCTCCATTCGCTTATCTGAAATTCCTACCAATGATTTACATAAGTATCTCTATCCCTATTTTATTATTTATAATTCGAAAACCACATAACTGTTTTATATCTGCCTAACTGAGATTTACAAGGTGACCATAGCTTGCTTCATACCAACAATCTCCGTGGGATTCGACCCTTACTCACGTAAGGTATTACTTGGACGACCCAGTGCACTTGCTGGTTAGTTGTATCGAAGTTGTGACAGACTGTAAAACTAGATCAGAGTATCTGGCCTAAGAAGCCATTACCAGAGATCACAATTTTGTGCACCAAGTTTTTGGCGCCGTTGCCGGGGATTGTTTGAGTTTGGACAACTGACGGTTCATCTTGTTGCTCAGATTAGGTAATTTTCTTTTTAAAAATTTTTCAAAAATCTTTCAAAATTTTCTCCTTTGTTTTCGAAAAAAAAAATGTTGTCAAAAATAAATTATTCTATGGCTTCAGAATTTTTAAGAATGAATTCTAGTGTTTCATGAAGCATGTTGAAGCCTAGCTGGCTGTAAAGCCATGTCTCAATCCTTATACTCAAGAGAAGAGCTTCTTTATCTTTCTTAGCCAATTGGCTGTTGAATGTAAGGAATGTCAGGCGTGTCATGTCTGAGTTACATACTAAAGCTTGGCTGGCTATTAAGCCATGCCTGACCCTTTGATTGGAGCTTTAGAGCATAAGATTCCTGGAATTCATATTAAAAATTTTGGAATCCTTATTTTTCTTTTTCAAAATAATTTTTCGAAAAATATAAAATAAAAATCCAAAAAAATTTAGAAAATCACAAAAATAAAAAATATTTCATGTTTCTTGTTTGAGTATTGAGTCATATCATAAGTTTGGTGTCAATTGCATGTGCATCTTGCATTTTTCGAAAATTTCATGCATTCATGGTGTTCTTCATGATCTTCAAGTTGTTCTTGGTAAGTCTTCTTGTTTGATCTTGATGATTTATTGTTTTGTGTCTTTTCATGTTTATCATATGCATTCTTGAATTCTTAGTGCGTAAGCATTAAAGAATTCTAAGTTTGGTGTCTTGCATGTTTTCTTTCCATTAAAATTTTTTCAAAATTGTGTCTATGATGTTCATCTTGACATTCATGGTGTTCTTGGTGTTCATCTTGACATTCATAGCATTCTTGCATGCATTCATTGTTTTGATCTAAAAATTTCATGCATTGCATAATTTTCATGTTTTCATAAAAATTTCAAAAATCAAAAAAATATCTTTCCCTTTTTCTCTCATCAAATTCGAAAATTTGAGTTGACTTTTTCAAAAGTTTTTAAAATCAAATTGTTTCTTATGAGTCAAATCAAATTTTTAATTTGAAAATCTTATCTTTTTCAAAATCTTTTTCAAAATTCAAAATCTTTTTCAAAATTCATGATTATTCTCGAAAATTCCAAAAAAATAATTTTCAAAAACCTTTTTCTTATTTTATATCATAATTTTCGAAAATAACATAATCAATTAAAGTTTTGATTCAAAAATTTGAAGTTTGTCACTTGCTTGTTAAGAAAGATTCAAACTTTAAGTTCTAGAATCATATCTTGTGATTTCTTATGAATCAAGTCATTAATTGTGATTTTAAAAATCAAATCTTTTTCAAAAACTAATTTCTATCATATCTTTTCAAAAAAATTATCTTCTTATCTTATCTTTTTCAAAATTTGATTTCAAAATATCTTCTCTAACTTCCCAACTTCTTATCTTTTCAAATTTGTTTCAACTAACTAACTAACTTTTTGTTTGTTTCTTAACTTTTTCAAAACTACCTAACTAACTCTCTCTCTCTAATTTTCGAAAATATCTTCCCTCTTTTTCAAAAATTTCTTTTTTATTAACTAATTATTTTTATTTTTTATTTAAAAAAAATTTTCGAAAAAAAAATACTAACCTTTTTCAAAAACTATTTTCAAAAATCACTAACTCTTTTTCAAAAATTGTTTTCGAAAATTCACTTCCCCCTCTCATCTTCTTCTATTTGTTTATTGATATACTAACATCTTTCCTTCAACTCTCCAAAAATCCGAACCCCCTCTCTCTCTGAGTTCAGATTTTCTTCCCTTCTTTTCTTCTACTAACACAAGGATCCCTATACTGTGGTATAAAGGATCCATATTATTATTACTATTTTTTCTGTGCCATCTTCTTTGTCATATGAGCAGGAGCAAGGACAAGAACATTCTTGTTAAAGCAGATCCAGAACCTGAAAGGACTCTGAAGAAAAAAAATTAAGAGAAGCTAAAATACAACAATCCAGAGATAACCTTTCAAAAATCTTCGAACAGGAAAAGGAGATGGCAGCCGAAAATAATAATAATATAAGGAAGATGCTTGGTGACTTCACTGCACCTAATTCCAATTTACATGGAAGAAGCATCTCCATTCCTGCCATTGGAGCAAACAACTTTGAGCTGAAACCTCAATTAGTTTCTCTGATGCAGCAGAACTGCAAGTTTCATGGACTTCCATCTGAAGATCCCTTTCAGTTCTTAACTGAATTCTTGCAGATATGTGATACTGTTAAGACTAATGGAGTAGATCCTGAAGTCTACAGGCTCATGCTTTTCCCTTTTGCTGTAAGAGACAGAGCTAGATTATGGTTGGATTCTCAACCCAAAGACAGCCTGAACTCTTGGGATAAGCTGGTCACGGCTTTCTTAGCCAAGTACTTTCCTCCTCAAAAGCTGAGCAAGCTTAGAGCTGATGTTCAAACCTTCAGACAGAAAGAAGGTGAATCCCTCTATGAAGCTTGGGAAAGATACAAACAGTTGATCAAAAAGTGTCCCTCTGACATGCTTTCAGAATGGACCATCCTGGATATATTCTATGATGGTTTATCTGAGCTATCAAAGATGTCACTGGACACTTCTGCAGGTGGATCCATTCACCTAAAGAAAACGCCTGCAGAAGCTCAAGAACTCATTGACATGGTTGCTAATAACCAGTTCATGTACACTTCTGAAAGGAATCCTGTGAGTAATGGGACGCCTATGAAGAAGGGAGTTCTTGAAGTTGATACTCTGAATGCCATATTGGCTCAGAATAAAATATTGACTAAGCAAGTCAATATGATCTCTCAGAGTCTGCATGGAATGCAAGCTGCATCCAACAGTACTCAAGAGGCTTCTCCTGAAGAAGAAGCTTATGATCCTGAGAACCCTGCAATAGCAGAGGTAAATTACTTAGGTGAACCTTATGGAAACACCTATAACTCAACATGGAGAAATCATCCAAATTTCTCATGGAAGGATCAAAAGCCCCAACAAGGCTTTAATAATGGTGGAAGAAACAGGTTTAGCAATAGCAAGCCTTTTCCATCATCAACTCAGCAACAGACAGAGAATTCTGAACAAAATGCTTCTAATTTAGCAAATCTAGTCTCTGATCTATCTAAGGCCACTGTAAGTTTCATGAATGAAACAAGGTCTTCCATTAGAAATCTGGAAGCACAAGTGGGCCAGCTGAGTAAAAGGATCACTGAAATCCCTCCTAGTACTCTCCCAAGCAATACAGAAGAGAACCCAAAAGGAGAGTGCAAGACCATTGACATAAGCGCCATGGCCGAACCTCTGAGGAGAGGAGAGGACGTGAATCCCAAGGAGGAGGACCTCCTGGGACGTCCAGTGATCAATAAGGAGCTTCCCTCTGAGGAACCAAAGGACTCTAAGGCTCATCTAGAGACCATAGAGATTCCATTGAACCTCCTTATGCCCTTCATGAGCTCTGATGAGTATTCCTCTTCTGAAGAGAATGAGGATGTTACTGAAGAGCAAACTGCCAAGTTTCTTGGTGCAATCATGAAGCTGAATGCCAAATTATTTGGCATTGATGCTTGGGAAGTTGAACCTCCCTTGTTCATCAATGAACTAAGTGATCTGGATCAACTGACATTGCCTCAGAAGAGACAGGATCCTGGAAAGTTCATAATCCCTTGTACCATAGGCACCATGGTCTTTAAGGCTCTGTGTGACCTTGGTTCAGGGATAAACCTCATGCCCCTCTTTGTAATAGAGAAACTGGGAATCTATGGGGTGCAAGCTGCTAAAATCTCACTAGAGATGGCAGACAGCTCAAGAAAACAGGCTTATGGACAAGTAGAAGATGTATTAGTAAAGGTTGAGGGCCTTTACATACCTACTGATTTCATAAGTCCTGGATACTGGAAAGGAAGAGGATGAATCCATCATCCTAGGAAGACCTTTCCTGGCCACAGCAAGAGCTGTGATTGATGTTGACAGAGGTGAAATATTCCTTCAATGGAATGAGGACTCCCTTGTGTTTAAAACTCAAGGATCTCCCTCTGCAACCATGGAGAGGAAGCAGAAAAAGCTTCTCTCCAAGCAGAGTCAACCAGAGCCCCCACAGTCAAACTCTAAGTTTGATGTTGGGAGGCCACAACCAAACTCTAAGTTTGGTGTTGAACTCCCATATCCAAACTCTAAGTTTGGTGTTGGAGAGTCTCACACAAAGCTCTGCACATCTGTGAGGCTCCATGAGAGCTCATTGTCAAGCTATTGACATTAAAGAAGCGCTTGTTGGGAGGCAACCCAATGTTTATCTAATTCTTATTTTTATTGTTTTTCATGTTTTCTTAGGGTCATGATCATGTGGAGTCACAAAATAAACAAAAAATTCAAAAACGGAATCAAAAACAGCAGAAGAAAAATCACACCCTGGAGGAGCATCTGTCTGGCGTTCAAACGCCAGAACAGAGCATAGTTCTGGCGCTGAACGCCCAGAATGGGAGCATCCTGGCGCTGAACGCCCAAAACAAGCATGGTTCTGGCGTTTAACGCCAGAAATGGCAGCAAATGGGCGTTGAACGCCCAAAATGGGCACCAACCTGGCGCTGAACGCCCAGAGTTGTGTGCAAGGGCATTTTGCATGCCTAAATTGGTGCAGGGATGTAAATGCCTTGACACCTCAAGATCTGTGGACCTCACAGGATCACCTCAGGATCTGTGGACCCCACAGGATCCCCACCTACCTTCACTCACTCTCTTCTCTCTTCTCAATCATCCTCTATTCCCAATAAACACTCATCCCTTCTGTCTTCCATTTACCACTCACACCCATACACCCACTTACCTTCAAAAATTCAACATCTCTTCCCCACCCAATCCCACCCATATGGCCGAATACACACAGCCATCCATCTCCTCCATACCCTCTTCTTCTTCTATTCTTTCTTCTTTTGCTCGAGGACGAGCAACATTCTAAGTTTGGTGTGGTAAAAGCATAGCTTTTTTGTTTTTTCCATAACCATTGATGGCACCTAAGGCCAGAGAAACCTCTAGAAAGAGGAAAGGGAAGACAAAAGCTTCCATCAAGGGTCTATAGCTCAGTGGTAGAACATTTGACTGCAAATCAAGAGATCCCTGAGATACCTCAGGGGATACATTTTCTTCCACACAATTATTGAAAGCAACTAAAGGGTGGAACATCAAGAGCACTCCATCATCCTTCATGAAATCAGAGAAGATCTAAAAGCAATGAAGGAGGAGCAGCAAAGACAAGGAAGAGATATAGAAGAGCTCAAGGACATCATTAAGGTGGACTCATTCCTTATTCTTACTTTCTCTGTTTTTCGCTTTCTATGTTATGTGCTTATCTATGTTTGTGTCTTCATTACATGATCATTAGTAGCAGTAACTATGTCTTAAAGTTATGAATGTCCTATGAATCCATCACCTCTCTTAAATAAAAACTGTTTTAATTCAAAAGAACAAGAAGTACATGAGTTTCGAATTTATCCTTGAACTTAGTTTAATTATATTGATGTGGTGACAATGCTTCTTGTTTTCTGAATGTATGCTTGAACAGTGCATATGTCTTTTGAAGTTGTTATTTAAGAATGTTAAATATGTTGGCTCTTGAAAGAATGATGACTAGGAGACATGTTATTTGATAATCTGAAAAATCATAAAAATGATTCTTGAAGCAAGAAAAAACAGCAAAGAACAAAGCTTGCAGAGAAAAAAAAATATAAAAAAAAAATAGGCAAAAAAAAAATAGAAAGAAAAAGAAAAAGCAAGCAGAAAAAGCCAAAAGCTCTTAAAACCAAGAGGCAAGAGCAAAAAGCCAATAACCCTTAAAACCAAAAGGCAAGGGCAAATAAAAAGGATCCCAAGGCTTTGAGCATCAGTGGATAGGAGGGCCTAAAGGAATAAAATCCTGGTCTAAGCGGCTAAACCAAGCTGTCCCTAACCATGTGCTTGTGGCGTGTAGGTGTCAAGTGAAAACTTGAGACTGAGCGGTTAAAGTCAAGGTCCAAAGCAAAAAAAGAGTGTGCTTAAGAACCCTGGACACCTCTAATTGGGGACTTTAGCAAAGCTGAGTCACAATCTGAAAAGGTTCACCCAATTATGTGTCTGTGGCATTTATGTATCCGGTGGTAATACTGGAAAACAAAGTGCTTAGGGCCACGGCCAAGACTCATAAAGAAGCTGTGTTCAAGAATCATCATACTGAACTAGGAGAGTCAATAACACTATTCGAAATCTGAAGTTCCTATAGATGCCAATCATTCTGAACCTCAATGGATAAAGTGAGATGCCAAAACTATTCAAGAGGCAAAAAGCTATAAGTCCCGCTCATTTGATTGGAGCTATGTTTCATTGATAGTTTGGAATTTATAGTATATTCTATTCTTTTTATCCTAATTTGATTTTTAGTTGCTTGGGGACAAGCAACAATTTAAGTTTGGTGTTGTGATGAGCGGATAATTTATACGCTTTTTGGCATTGTTTTTAGTATATTTTTAGTAGAATCTAGTTACTTTTAGGGATGTTTTTAATAGATTTTGTGTTAAATTCACATTTCTGGACTTTACTATGAGTTTGTGTGTTTTTCTGTGATTTCAGGTATTTTCTGGCTGAAATTGAGGGACTTGAGCAAGAAATCAGATTCAGAGGTTGAAAAAGGACTGCTGATGCTGTTGGATTCTGACCTCCCTGCACTCAAAGTGGATTTTCTGGAGCTACAGAACTCGAAATGGCGCGCTTCCAATTGCGTTGGAAAGTAGACATCCAGGGCTTTCCAGCAATATATAATAGTCCATACTTTGGCCAAGAATTGATGACGTAAACTGGCGTTCAACGCCAGCTTTCTACCCAAATCTGGCGTCCAGCGCCAGAAAAGGATCCAAAACCAGAGTTGAACGCCCAAACTGGCACAAAAACTGGCGTTCAACTCCACAAATGGCCTCTGCACGTGCAACACTTAAGCTCAGCCCAAACACACACCAAGTGGGCCCCGGAAGTGGATTTATACATCAAATACTTACTCATGTAAACCCTAGTAGCTAGTTTATTATAAATAGGACCTCTTACTATTGTATTAGGCATCCTGGATTGTATTTTGATCCTGTGATCACGTTTTAGGGGGCTGGCCATCTCGGCCATGCCTGGACCTTTCACTTATGTATTTTCAACGGTAGAGTTTCTACACTCCATAGATTAAGGTGTGGAGCTCTGCTGTTCCTCAAAGATTAATGCAAAGTACTACTGTTTTCTATTCAATTCTTCTTATTTCGCTTCTAAGATATCCATTCGCACCCAAGAACATGATGAAGGTGATGATTATGTGTGACGCTCATCATCCTTCTCCCTTATGAACGCGTGCCTGACAAACACTTCTGTTCTACATGAATTAAGCTAGAATGAATATCTCTTAGATCTCCTAACCAGAATCTTCGTGGCGTAAGCTAGAATGATGGCGGCATTCAAGAGAATCCGGAAAGTCTAAACCTTGTCTGTGGTATTCCGAGTAGGATTCAATGATTGAATGACTGTGACAAGCTCCTAACTCGCGATTGCAGGGCGTTAGTGACAGACGCAAAAGGATAGTAAATCCTATTCCAGCATGATCGAGAACCGACAGATGAATAGCCGTGCCGTGACAGGGTGCGTGAGCATATTATTCACTGAGAGGATAAGATGAAGCCATTGGCAAGGGTGATGCCTTCAGACGATTAGCCGTGCCGTGACAGGGCATTGGATCATTTTCCCGAGAGATGACCGAAAGTAGCCATTGACAGTGGTGATGTATCACATAAAGCCAGCCATGGAAAGGAGTGAGACTGATTGGATGAAGATGGCAGGAAAGCAGAGGTTCAGAGGAACGAAAAGCATCTCCATTCGCTTATCTGAAATTCCTACCAATGATTTACATAAGTATCTCTATCCCTATTTTATTATTTATAATTCGAAAACCACATAACTGTTTTATATCTGCCTAACTGAGATTTACAAGGTGACCATAGCTTGCTTCATACCAACAATCTCCGTGGGATTCGACCCTTACTCACGTAAGGTATTACTTGGACGACCCAGTGCACTTGCTGGTTAGTTGTATCGAAGTTGTGACAGACTGTAAAACTAGATCAGAGTATCTGGCCTAAGAAGCCATTACCAGAGATCACAATTTCGTGCACCAGAATCTTAAAGAGAAATTACTACTTCCTCTAGGTTTCCTTTACATTAATAGATTTCTAGTTTTATGCTTTTTCTTTTGGATATTGAGAAGAGTCATTACCTCCGTTGAAGTTTCTACTAGTCTAGTTTGCTTTCTTATTCATTTACTCTTTTGATTACTTATTAACCCTGTTTAGATACGTATGTTGCAATTTGGGATTTATTAATGCAAAGAACCATTTTTACTTTTAATTAATTTTCAGTTATTATTTATCATGTCTTCCTTTTATTCCCTTTTTATTCTATGCAAGTAATTTCCATGTCAATGGAGTAGAGTCCCAACTTGACTTGGGGGTTGATTAAGAGGAGACCCTAGAGTTGGAATGCTCAAGTGATTAGTTAAATTGGAAGTTGTTGGCTAACTTCCTGGTCTCTAACTCTAATCCTTCCTTAGGAGAGGATTAGGACCTGGGATTCAGAGTTGGTTAGTTAGTTGCTTGACTTTCCTTTATTCAGTAAAGGATAACTAAGTAGAACAATAACCTTTTACTATTACACTTGGGAAAATCCAACAAGGACAGAACTTCCAATTAATCTTCCCCCAGTCAAGGCTTTTATTTAATTGAATAAATTCTCTCATTAATTTTTATTGCTTCAAATTATTATCATTTAATTTTCTGTTCTCCAACTCTTAAAAACTCTCAGAAAATTCCTGACTAATAAAATAGCACTCTTTTGTCAACTCGTTGGGAGACGACCTGGGATTCCTACTCCTAATATTTTTATTCTAATTTTGTGACAACCCTTCTAAATTGATAAGCAGATTTTTGCTGGTTAAGAACTGTACTCGCAACGTATTTCTTATATTAATTTCTTAATCGACTAATTTTCGCCACGTCAACCATCAATCTTCTAATATTTGTTTTGGCGGCCCCATTTTATTGGGCATCTGCAACATCTGAAGAACTCCCCTCACATAGATCAATTAGAAAAAAAAATAACTCCAACACATGGATTGTTGGATAATGATTGTGCCAACCTCTGATGAGTGCTATGTCTTCATCATCACGTAACCGGTACCTGTTTCAAAAAAGACATAATAACACTATCAATCCTCGAACACGACAAAATTGAAAATAAATTCTTACTTCTAAAAGTGCGAAGACAAAATAATGAACAATAAAATAATACCTTTTGTAATTAAAAGTATCATCTTCTTCCATTGGATATCTATAATAAAAAAGTTTTCGCTTACTTTGTGTGTTGTTAACCAATGGCGTACAACACAAAATTTTTCAACGTCATTAGACATTTCACCTTAGTTGGCAAGTAGACAAAGATCGATTGAACAAGGTTAAATACAACAGATATATTTTGATCAACCATCATTTCTCTATCATAATGAGTTGTTAACAACAGTGTTCGATATATTTTTTGGTAAGAATAAGAGAAAGAAATGACTACAAGTGAAGAGACTAAAATTTGGTGCAACTTATACCTTAAGACTCACTATTATTTATAGGCAAGGAGTCTAGAATTTTATCATTGGGGTTGGGGCCATATCACCTATATGAGAGAATTGAACTGGGCAGCACATAGATCGCTAAGTCAATAGGCAAACTACCTAAAGTAGAGGTAGATCGCGCAATCAATGGTAAAATTAGTGTAGATCACCTATACATTAGGTGAACTGCGTATGTGGCCGAACAAAGAAAATTGTATTCCGATAATTGGTAAAGAATGCTCTTTTGTTTTCCTTTTGAAAATTTTGTGTCGGATATTTTTGCTTCCAAAACAATTTTATTATATTAAGATCCCTAAACTTTACAAAAATAAGACATATAAAGCCCAACTTTAATTAAACTCATTGTTTTTACTTGGACAAATAAGTCCTCAAAAGTGTGACGAAAGGATCTATATGTCTTATTTTTGTAAAGTTCAAAAACTTTAACGTAATAAATCTTTTTTAAGGACAAAAATGTCTAATACAAAATTTTTTAGAAACTTATTTGGATATATACTCTAATTTTTTATTTATTTAAGAAAAAATCCAATAAAAATTATTAAAAGCCAACACCCTGTAATAATTTACACAAAAAAAAAAGAGAGAGAGAATGGATTCTCTTAATTTTATTTTTTCAATTGTTTTGTCAAGTGTGATTTTCTATTATATACTCCTTAAGTAGAACTAAGAAAATATATCATACACTTTTTAAGTAAGACTAAAAAAATATATATATAAAAAAATATTAAATAATACACTTAACAAATAATTTAAAAAAATTAAGAGAATCTATATCCTAAAAAAGAACATATATTTATAACCAAAATTAGTTTGGAACACTCTTGCAATTTCATCTTTATTCTATTTTATTCACGTAAAAAATTTAAAATTTTACTATGTAGTTTGTATATTATGTTATAGATACACAATAATTTCTTATTTGGAAACAAAATGCAACCTAATAATCTAGAAATTGGTGAAAGGAAATGGGTTTAAAATTAAAAAACAAAAGATAATTGAAAAGTTTATAATTCCTTAAAAAAATAGAGAATAAATTTTGTAATTATTTTTTAGAAGACTGTTAGTGTCCATTGTATATGAGTTCAAGAGATTATTTTTATAATTCCAATACAAAGAAATAATATGATAATCTTGTCAAGGTCAAAAATTTAATTACTAAAAAAATCACGTTATGATAGATTTAGAGATCACGAAGACCAAAAATCAAACTCAAGTGCAAACGTATTGACTTAGATTTGGACTATAAATAACTATGAGGAGATCTCTAAATCTAAACTGCATTTAACTAAGTTGGTTGTATTTAGTTTAGATTTGAAATTTAGTTGAAGTTTAAGTAATCAAGTCGATAAGCCTCATTGTTGGAGTATATCAGAAATCAAATTTAAATTTGATTTATTTTAACTTTGTCAAAATTTTGATTTTGTTTTGTTTAGCTTAGCATGTCTTTAGAATTTTAAAGTTTAAATCAAATATTATATAATCTATTAAAATTAACTCTAAATTAAATTAATTAAAATATCTTTAGGAGCTCAATATTTAAATAAAATATGATCTAATCTAATAAATTTAAATTTGATTTATTTAAATTAATTAGAATTAAGTCTAAAATTATATCTTTAGCTTAACTAATCTGATTTAATTAATCTGATCTGGCTCTTTTAGGTTGATTAATTAGGATTCTATTTAAATAAATTTATAAAAAAATTTTATAAATGAATTTTTTTTGTTTCATATGAAATTCATTTTTTAATGTATTTAAGTACAAACTTGTCTCATTCAAATTTTTTTTTATAACTAAATTCAATTAAATTGGTCAAAGTCTAATAAAAATTAATTTTATTAGTAAGAGCATGAATACATGTTTCAACTATCCTCACTAATATAAACATTCGTATCCTGCGTTTCTTCTTTTTCGTGTATTTCTTCCTCATCGTCATTCTTTTACTGCTAATATTGTTGTTACGTTTTTTTTTCTTTTTCTCTTTCTCTTTCTGGTAATTTTGCAGCATTATGTGTTCTTTGTTTTTTTTTTTTTGTTTGAATTTTTTTTTGTTTTTATTCTTGTTAATAGGATAAAACAAGAAGAATTATGAGAAGGTAAAATAAAAAGAATAAGATGAACAAAAAAAGAAGAAAAAAAGATAATGACGACGAAGAAGAAGAAGAAAAGGAGGAGGAGTTTTGAGTTATATAGAATATATTAGAAAATAGCACCGAAATATTTTAACGCAGAAGTTTCTCAATTTTTGTTGGGAATAATACACCATTCCCCCTTGAGAAAATACCTTTGACAGAGAAATAAAATAGACACAATCACAACACAAGAATTTAACGTGGAAACTCC
The DNA here is from genome assembly GCF_003086295.3 of Arachis hypogaea. NCBI lineage: Eukaryota > Viridiplantae > Streptophyta > Magnoliopsida > Fabales > Fabaceae > Arachis > Arachis hypogaea. The sequence continues at coordinate 34,773,804 of NC_092046.1, read as the reverse complement.
AATTACCGGAGAAAAAACCACGGCCGTTGTCAAATGACAACCAGAGAATATCACTATGTGAAAATTATTACAACACATAGACTTCTTTCTCTCACCGGCACCCCAGTACACCCACACTCTCTCAAAGCAAATATCTAACTATACCTCACAACACTCTCTAATACAGAGTACAGAGGAAAAGAAAAATCAGATACAAGCTTAAAGTGTTTCTGACTGGTGCAAAAACAAATGGAGAACTTAGCCTCATATTTATAGCCTAGGCCACCCACTCCATTTGCTATCCTGAGCAATGTGGGACTAATTCAACCAAATCCTAACAATCTCCACCTTGATTGAAATAGTCACACATCTTCAGCTTCCATTGTCAACACCGACAATTCTTTGCTGCCATTGTCTATACCGACAATCATAGTTCAGAGAACTATCATACTCCACCATGAAAGTATACTCACTTGGAATTAGACCACTCCAAGCATTTCACCTTGGTACAGATCGAAACCTTGCTGAAAATTCATGGTGCAACTTCCAAATTGGCTTTTCCTGAAAGTTCTTCAGCCATCGACCTAACTCCGCCACACATCTTGCATCTCAACGCCAACCAATGCTCGTGTGCAATTGTGGACCCGATTGCCACAACTTATCCTTATCCATGGCAGTGCGGTAATACCATGAGGATACTTCTTGTCTTCTAGAGAACATCATCTTCTCTCATAGAGAGAGCAACCAGAGATCTTCTCCTTCAACGCCTTGTGCAAACCTGATTGTATCAACACATCCTTGACTTGTATTTGCCACAAGCCAAAATTGATTCTTCCATCAAATTTCTCTATTTCAAGCTTCACAGCACTTGAATATCCTGACATTGTTGCAACCGTATACTGGAATAGTATAACTCAACCGTGCACTAGGAAGGGTCCCCAGGAAAGAGAGGTGGGTCACAATGGACACACTTAAATACCAAGTTTTTCCTTAGCCAGAACCTTTCCAAACAGCACTCTCACAGTGTCACACTGCCTTCCAGCAACAACAACAGCAACCAAAGATCAACCTCAAGCCACAGGACAAAATTCTTTTCTGATGTGGAAGGTCAGACTAGGCTGCAACCACAGAGCATATTAAGAATAAATCCCACCGAACCGTTCTGATGTGGAAGGTCAGACTAGGCTGCAACCACAGAGCATATTAAGAATAAATCCCACCGAACCGAAGCTCTGATACCACTTATTGGGAATAATACACCATTCCCCCTTGAGAAAACACCTTTGACAGAGAAATAAAATAGACACAATCACAACACAAGAATTTAACGTGGAAACTCCAATTACCGGAGAAAAAACCACGGCCGTTGTCAAATGACAACCAGAGAATATCACTATGTGAAAATTGTTGCAACACATAGACTTTTTTCTCTCACCGGCACCCCAGTACACCCACACTCTCTCAAAGCAAATATCTAACTACACCTCACAACACTCTCTAATAAAGAGTATAGAGGAAAAGAAAAATCAGATACAAGCTTAAAGTGTTTCTGACTGGTGCAAAAACAAATGGAGAACTTAGCCTCATATTTATAGCCTAGGCCACCCACTCCATTTGCTATCCTGAGCAATGTGGGACTAATTCAACCAAATCCTAACAATTTTGACATCGAAATTTCTTAACCGTGACAAGTTCTTGTTAAGAAGGTGAAATAAAAATTATGAGAACGTGAGAAGAAGAAGAAAAGAAAAAAAAAAGATGAAGATTAGAAGAAGAGGAGGAGGAATGAGAGTTTTGAATTGTGTAGAAAAATAATATCGAAATTTCTTAATTTTGATACCAAAAACATTGAAATGTCTTCTTTAGTGCTATATTTTTTCTACTTCTTATTATTCTTCTTTCTTTCTTTCTTTCTTTCTTTATGTTGCTTTTACTTCTTCTTTTAGGATCATTGTTTCTTATATTAGACTTGAATGAACATATCTGTAATGTATTGCAATCTTATTTAGTTGAATAAATATAGATTCACATTTATTGGATTGAATTCTTGCTAGAAACAAAAATAGCACCAAAATTTGTTTAAAGTGATACTGAAATTTAAATATAATGATATAGAATGTAGAAAGTAAATTGCATACTAAAAGATCACATTGACTCTATAAAATAAAATAAAATAGCACTGAATTGACACCAGAAGTTCAATAACACGACATAAACAAATATTTATTTTTTCTAAAAAATATTACACATTCAAATAATTGAATGCTTATCTCAAATAAAAAACACATAAAAATCTAAAAAATAACACTGAAACGTCTTCACTCTAACACCGAAATTTCTAACTAAATGATGTGATAGAACTAAGAACTTATTTCATGAAGACTGAAATTGCATATTCATAAATTTTAATAGAAAAGAGAATAAGTAAAAAAATCAGTAGATAACACAGCAAAATTAAGAAGAACAAGTACAAAAATTCAAAAGAGAATGAACAGTGGCATTTACATATAAGAAGACGGTGACATATCTGATATATAAAATAACACATACACTTTTAAAGAATAACACTGAAATATCTTCACTCTAACACCAAAATTTTCAACTAAACGATGTGATAGAACTAAGAATTTATTTCATGAAGAATTAATTTGCAAATTTACAAATTTTGATAGAAAAGAAAATAAGTGAAAAAATCTATAGATAAACGCAGTGAAATTAACTATAACAAGTGTAAAAATTCAAAAGAGAATGAACAATGTTATTTACATATAAGAAAAATATGATGATAACGATAATGATGATGATGATGATGATGATGGAAGAAGAGGAAGAGAAGAAAGAAAAGGGAGGAGGAGAAGAAATTTAAATGAGAAAAGAAGGAGGAGGAGAAAATTGAGGAGGTGGTGATAGTGATAACGATAACAAAAGAAAAAGATGAAAAAAATGAAGAGGAGAAGAAGAAGCTCAACAGCAGAGGTGTACAAAGGAGGGGGAGGAGAAAGAGAAAAAAGAAGCATATATCATGTGAAAAACGCTTATAATAACTTGGTTGAATATAGTTAATATTTTATTTAATTGTAAAACTTTATTTATTCAAATAAGATGAGTGATTGCCAATAAGTAATAGTTCAAATGGTATAGTCTCCTCATACTTAATTAAGAAGTTGTGGGTTTGAGTCTCCTATCTTTGGTAAAAAAAAATGAGTAATTTATTTTATTTATTGTCAAAAAAATAAAAAAAAATTCAGTCTAAAATAATTTTTAATATTAATTTTTAAATTTATTCCTTTGATCTAAATTATCAATAACAAGTTTTTTAAAGATCTAATATGAAAAATGCTTCCGGTAACTTATATTGCTAATAGGTAATAAGTAATAACAGATTTCTTCAAAAGTTTTAATAGAAAAAATAGAATTTGTCTTTAGTAAACTCAAATTTTTTGAATTTTTTAATATGCATAAAGAATAATTTACAAATATGATTCATATGAGATTTAATTATGATTAGAGAAAATTACTCCCCTCCCCTGCCAGATGCTAAAATGACACTCCCTCCCCTCTATTTTATAAATATATATTTTCCTCCTTTCTAACTTTTAAAAAACCTTATCTTTAATCAATTTTAAACTTTTTGTGTTAACTAATGTTAACTTTATCCATTTTTTAAGAAAAAATAAATTATTTTTAAAAAAATATTCATTAGTAAAAATTTATTTTTTATCATTAAATTTTGCTTACTAAAATATCCTTTAATAAATTATTTTTTTATTAATTAAATTATATTTTTTTAAAAATTTAATAATTATATAATTTTTTTTCTAAAATACTCTTCAATAATTTTTTTAATTATTAAATTATAATTTTACTAAAATTTTCGTTAACAATTTTTTTATATTTTACTATTAATTTTTCGATATCTATATATATTATTTTAACACTAAATAAAAAATTTTAGTAAGATTTTTTAATATCAATATATATTAACAGTGGTAAGATTTTTTTATTTAATGCTAAAATAATATATATTGATTATCAAAAAATTAATAGTAAAATATAAAAATAATTGTTAACAACAATTTTGATAAAATCATAATTTAATAATTAAAAAATTATTGAAGGATAGGTATTTTAGAAAAAAAATTTAATTATTAATTTTTTTAAAAGTATTTTAATAAAATACAATTTAATTAATAAAAAAATAATTTATTAAAAGGACATTTTGGTAAACAAAATTTAATAATAAAAAATAAAATTTTTATTAATGACTATTTTTTTAAAAAATAATTTATTTTTTTTTAAAAAATAGATAAAGTTAATATTAGTTAAGACAAAAAATTTAAAATAGATTAAAAAAAAATTTTTTTAAAAGTTAAAAGAGAGGAGAATGTATATTTATAAAATAGAGGAAAAGGGAGTGTTATTTTAACATCTCGTAGGGAAGGGAAGTGAAATTTTCTCTTATAATTATTATTTTTTCACATTTATCACAAATATTTTTAAAATTCATACAGTAGAACCTAATTTCTTTCCTCTGTAAATTCACTGCACTCTCCTCTCTATCCACAAAACCACCGCCACCTATTCCACTCTTCTCTGGTCTCTGCCGTCGCCGTCCAGCGCAGCACTCGCTGCCAGTCTCAGCCCATCTTCCGGCGTCGTGAATTATTACATCCTTCTTTGGTAAACCAAGTTACTACAATTTTACAAAAGCATTCTCTATACATCAGAGGTTATTAATTAGGAACTATTTCAACATACGAGGCTAAGGTATGAACAGGCATATGCGAATTCTTACACGCAGGAGAAACGAATAACTAGGTCCTACCACCAAGGAAACAAAGGAAACACAAGGAACTGGTAGACTAAACTAAACATAGTATTAACATTTTGGACCCTATTAAGAATATTGTAATACTGGCGCAAGCATCGGAGTCATGTGGTCACTGCTTTTGAAGCTAGCAATTAAAGAGCCTTAAAATATTGAGCTCTTTTCCTTTTGGTTGTAGTAGAGATGTGCACAAACACCCTCTTTGCAACCTGCAAATGCACACAGCACATAGTCAAAATAGAACAACAATGATGAATGTGATGCAGATTACTCAAAATCAAACAAAATGATTTGATTAGTTTTGAGTGTTATTACCATTGTCAACGCATTCATTTATGTAAAGATTCAACTAGTTTGCCCCACCAAGCCACCAGCAGATGCAGAACCAACCCAATCTGTTGGCCTAGTGATCAAATCTTCCAACTCAAGATAAATATTTGAGTCATTCACATCAATTTCTTCATTAGCAACACCATTAGGTTCTCTGACATACATATTGTTAATCCTCCAAAAACAATTGATTTTCAAATATGTTACAACAAAAACTCAAATTTAAATTAATCGAACACATGGAGCGAACAAATGTTGAAAGTGTTAATCCAGTTCATAATCTGAACTTATTCACTGTTCTAGGTTACGGAGTCCATTGTAATCGTTCTTTAACAAAAAAAAATGAAAAATCATGGATTTTGAGAGACGAAGTGGAAGGAACGAAAGAAAACGAGTGAGGAAGAACCGAAGAAGATTAATAGGTACTCACTAGTCATTTTCCTCATCGTCGACAATCATGCAACCAGGAACGAAAGAGGAAGAGCTGTCGGCGGAGTTCTTCCCTAGGGTTGTCGAAAGGATTTTTTTTGCTAGGAAAGGTCTTCAGTGGCAGCAACCTTTGCCGAAACTAGAGTTTTATTGTTGAATCTCTATCAAATATTTGGGGCAAATTTAAAATATCAAAAGACTTATTCTTTTAGTATAATTTTTAATGAGTTATTTATAGATTAAATTTGAACCATTAGATCTTTTATCAATCTAATCCAATACTTTAAATTTTATGGTGCAATCCAATACTTTAGATAAGCTCAAAATATTCGAGCTGATTTTAGACGAACCCGGAAAAATAACTATTAATCCCTTATCTCTGTCTTATTGTTTCCATCGTCTCTTTTGTTTCCGTTGCTCTTTTTTTTTCCTCTGTCGCCATCCTTCAGAAAAGGACGCCAAATCCTTGGCCATCAAAGTTGTACAAGTTCGCTAATAGTTCTTAAGACTAGAATTTTAGTAATAATACTACCGCAGAAAGAATCATGGCTAGTTTTGGCTACCATAAAACTAGTATGTTTCCCTTATTTCATTGAACAATTTATTTTTTGCAGTCCATTCAAGAGTTCCCTGTGCCACCCATAATGTGCTGAAACTCTGTCAAGAAAATTAGAAGAAAAATAGTTAAATTAATTCTCAATAGAGTGGAGTGAAAGGCAGTAAGGGCAGTGAACTAGATACAAGATCGAATCTTTCTACACCTAGGGTATCTAACACTATGATTGCTCCTTGCAAGTGGACTTGTTGTGCCCTAATCCTTTGCATCGGCTGCATTGGAGTTGGCGCTTGACTACATCTTCAGAGCCATATCGCTTTGTTGCCGGTCGGCCTGGTGGTCGTCGGGTAGAAGGGGGTGTAACTGTTACCAAAAGCTGAGAATCTTTTGCAGCAGGCGCATCTACATATTGAATTGGCAGCACCGCCTCTGAATAAGTCAATCTGTATATCTCGCTTGTGAAAAATCTAGAGCAAAAATCATACACACTCCGGTTGATTCCACTGATAACAGCAATAGCATGGCAGCATGGTATTCCAGTCAGCTGCCAGGCTTTACAACTACATTCCCATCGGTCGAGATCGACCACCTCATTGGTGTCACCGCAAACTTCATAGGTGCTGCTGCCACATAATACAAATTGAAGTGAATGAGCTTTCCGGCTTTCTGCACTAAGCTTTTCCTCCATGGACGGAGTCAGCCTAGACACCCATCGATCAGATGCTTCTCTTCTGGCAACAATCAACTCCATGATCTTACTTCTTATCACATCAACCATCTGTGTTATTGGTAATTCATCTGCATCTGAAGCCCAACTATAGAACAGTTCACCAAAGTTTGATGTCATGTGATTATACCTAGTACCCTGAAAAAATGAATTCGCCCAATTCTCAGGTCCACTTTGCACAATCCAATTATAAGCATCTACAGAAATACTTTTAATGTTATCCAAACTGGTTTGGAAGCCTTCAGGTTTGGCTGCATAAGCAGCAGCATATAAATCCTCGACCATTAATCGTTTTATCTCATGAGAAAACTGTCCTTTCAAGTCTCTAAATAGTTGCTCAGTTAAGTATCGGAGGCAGTATCCATGAAACGAGCCTTCAAATATCTCGGCAATTGAATCTTTTAGCCTGTGCTCACTGCCTGCAACAAACGTTATGGGACAAGATGTTGACAGCACCGATTGGAGCTGAAGTAAAAACCAATGCCAGTTATCATCAGATTCAGCATCAACAATGGCAAAAGCAACAGGGAATACACCATCATCAGCATCGGCAGCTGTTGCTGCTAACAAGGTTCCTTGGTATTTTGACTTCAATGGAATGCTATCAAGGAAAATCAACGGTCGGCAACCCTGTTGGAAACCATGCGAAGAAGCATGAAATGATAGAAAGAGACGATGGAAGCTCGAGTCTTCCTTTGTAGTGTACAAAGCTAGACTTCCGGGATTGGCCTCCATTATTTTCTCACAAAAGAAAGGTAACTGACTATATGCTGCTTTATATGAACCCTGAAGCTGCTCCCTTGCAATCTCCTTCCCCCGCCAAGCCTGGAAGTAGTTAAGCTGAATTCCATATTCTTGTTTGATGTCATTAACAATATCCTTGGGCTTATAGTTAGGATAAGCTTTCAGTTTCTCCTTTATTATACTGGCCACCCAACTCCTAGTTGCTTGATGCCCTGTCGTTCCCACAGCCCCTTCACAAGTATGAGTTGGATGCATTTTCTTGATACATATCAACTGAGTAGTTGACAATCTTGACGCATGGATTCTCCAAAGGCAACCTTCTGCTTTACATTTGACAGTCACACGATGGCTATCATTTTTTTTATATTTAAAGGCAAATTGGTGAGCAATTGCATATTTCCGCAATGATTCCCGAAACTCATGTACACTGTTGAACCTTTGACCCACACCCGTTATAGTATTCTGCCATTGTTGTGCCCCTTTAGCACGCTTTTCATCATTTGAGGATTCAATGGGGAGAACACGAGAAACTTCAATAGGAATGTCTATATGCATATCCATTTGATTGCTATCATCAACACCGTCAGGTGGAGCATCGATTGGAATCATTGGCTGGATGGTGTCATCTATGACATCATGCATAACATCAAGTGTTGGAGAGGTATTGATTGGCACCACTGTTTCAGACAAAGTAGTTCTGCTTGACCTACACATGCAACAATTCCAAATTTAAAAATCTAGATCGCTCCATAAATATATTGAGACACTAGCTTAGAAACAAAGAAAACTACCTACTGGCAGGCATGTTGTTTGACACCTCATGGGCAACTAGCTCATCTATAAGGATATAGATGTCAACAATACTCGAATCCCCATGAAACTTAACCATTCTTTGGAGATCCTTGTCATTGGAAATTGAAATAAGAATCTTCCTATTTCCGGGAAGGAAATATTTTACCGACATGCTATCAGCATTGACATTAAACATTTCTGCTACTTCCCCTTTGAACTCGTTGAATTTCATTTGATCATCAATGTCAATAGCATGAGCATCACCACCTTTATATGACAAACAACCATCTTTGTCAGTTTTAAACTGACCTCCAGACTGACATATTGCAATTATCTTCTTGGTAGCCATGACCTGCCACAACACAAAACATTATCACTTATTCATTTATCAATGAAAAATGACCCAGGAATAAGTGAAAAGAGTGAAAATAAGTGGGTGAAATGCATAGAATCACCACACATTTTCCAAAACTCTAAAGCACAAAGTAAAACTGCTTTTGAGTCTCATCATTGCCAGCAGGAAAGGATATCATAAATTTCAATCATTTAGGGCTTCCAATAGATGAACAAATATACCAAAGCCTAATCATCATCAGATAATAACATCATTGCAATCCAAATTAAAAACCATCCAGAATAAGGACATCATTAGGGGCTAAAAAGCTTGCTATGCTAAGAATCTGGCATCACACCTATTCATTCCACTATGTTGACAATGCAGAGAACAGAAACAATTCCTTACACAGCTCCCAGTAAGCCAATTAGCAAACAAATCATGCTTTATCTTACATTTCAAAACTGACAGTGAGGAGTCAATATTTCACTTGCACTAAAACCACAACACAGCACTTGAAATAATTTATTTTGATATTTGTATTGTATAATGTCATCAATTTCATTTCTGTCTTCTAAAAATTTATTTCTTTGTTTTAAATAATGTTCAAACTCATACACTGATAATATCAGGTCAACAAATCTGAACCAGACATCTTTCATGTTACCATCAAGTTGTGCCCAGGTATTAAAAAATGGCTTCATAAGAAAAGATTGGGCCAGGTTTGAATCTAGCTCATCCATCCCAACCAACCCATCCCATCTACACCCATAAATGGAAGAGAGAGTGAACTGAGACAGAGAAATGCCACTTGAAAGGATGCCATAATGATAAACTCTAATTGGTAACTATATTCAAATTAAAATTGACACAAGATTAGAAGGTTTGATCTAACTAACATACATAGCATTACGATATCGAAGTGATAACCAAGAAGGATATTCAAACTCAGTACAGGACTCTAGCAAAGTGCTCCAAAATCTAAACCCCAGTCCTAGTAAACCAAAACAAAGGATGCGTGCGACAATGATATGCAGAGGGAACAACAAGGATAGTGCTTCTTACCCCACAAACCAAAAATAAATAAATAAATAAAAGGATGAAAAAATTGTTTTGTATTTCAGTGATAGTTGATGTGGCATTGTAAGAGAACTAAATCCTATTATTTTAAGTACACTGTATCGTTCAATTTACCTTAAAACACACTAAAGTTAAGAATAGAACAATGCACAGTGACTAGGGATACCATCTCTTCGTGGTAGCATAACAAGGTTTAATGGTACTCAGTGGCACATTAACTAATTTTCAATTTCACGATAATCTTGGCTTCAGTTTTCTTAAGCATGAAAACTTGAAGCTAAAACTAGTTACTTGGACATTATTCATGTGTGTTCAGAATTATATACCAAGCAATAATGATACAACTTTGCTGTTTATGCTAGTGACCATCCCTCTCTAAACTTTATTTCCATTAAATCAAATCATCACAATGCTTCTTTCAGTTTCTAATTCTTGATAACCTTCTTTCTTTCTATTATTTTTCTTCTAGGAGATAAGAAAGGGAACACTTTTGTTCAAAACAAACCCAAATGCACCTGATAATCATATAAAATAATTCGTGCGTACACAAGGTGTGCCTGGGATTATGGCAACACTAATAATTAGCTAGCGATCATGTTTGAGGTCCTCCCATCCAAATACATGAACCCCAAATATGATAAATTACATCAATTACCTCTTCCGTAGAGTGATGAGGTCGTCACTACAGCCAAATCATCGTCATCGCTCCTCAATCGACGGTGGAGTTGGGGCGGGTGGCGGTTAGGGTTCGGAATGTGGAGGACAGCAGAGGGACGAGGGAGCCAAGGGAGGGACAGCTGAGCCTGAGGGTTGAGAGGGGGATGACCGGCTGGGAACAGGGAAAGAGGAAATGGACCGGCGCGGTGTGTTTTGGGGCGTCGGTTATTTTGGCTTCGCCTGCTAGGCTGCTAACGCTAGGATTTAGGGGGTATTTTGGTACATACTCGGTAATATCATGTAAACGACTAAACGGTAATATACAAGATTTTGAAAGTCTGTGGTCATCCAACCACTCTAACTAAAGGTGTCCGCCATGCATTTAGATCAGTTTTGACTAAAAAATTCCTTCTATTTGAACATTAATTTTATTTGTGGTATAATTTAGATTAGATGATTTAAAAATAAAAATTCGATCGAATCTAATTTTAAGCGATTTGGATTGTATTGAATTATAGTTTTATAAATTGAAAAAAATTAAATATACATATAACAAGTTTTAACATTAAATTAATAACTAACAATGACATTACACGAAAAAACTGCTGCATATGAATGTTAAAAAAAGACAATATAAGCTGAATTGGCAGCTCTAGGTTAAAACAAGATTTGGTGTTTCATTAAACTCCCAAAAGGCAAGAAGGTCGTGAGCTATAAATGAATTTTCAGGTAAAATTCAATCCCAATAACACTATAGAAAACACAATACCAGGCTAGTTACAAAAGAATTCATTCAAGTGCAAGGAGTGGATTATGATGATACTTTAAGTCAAGTTATCAAAATGATTATTCTACGAGTAATGTTAGCATTAGCAGCGGCAAAAAATTGGCATTTGAAATAGCTGGACGTCAATACTGTAACACCCTACCACACAGAGTCTTATGCTTAAGTCATAAAATAGAGATGGTGAAGTATTATGACCTTTAAAAGTAAATTAGTAGCAGCGGCAAAAAATTGGCATTTGAAATAGCTGGACGTCAATACTGTAACACCCTACCACACAGAGTCTTATGCTTAAGTCGTAAAATAGAGATGGCAAAGTATTATGACCTTTAAAAGTAAAATAGTATATATAGGTATAAAGGAGTTTTATCTAGGAGCCTTTGAAACAAAAGTTAAATCAAAAGCGTAAAACAGAAAAGCGCATCACTCACATAAGAGATAAACGTAAACCAAAAGAGATAAGAGTAAAGCAAAACATAGATATATAAAAGAAGAGTGCCAAGATACAGATAACAAAGCTTCTGACTCGACTCGAGAAGTTAAGTTTGGCCAGCGCATATATACATATCATATATACATGTGAAACCCAAAAATACCCAAAATACTGTTTACAGAACTTGTTTCTCCAAGCCAACATTTAAGAAGGACAAAACATAATATATATACAGTGGAGTAATATAAATATGAACATATGCATTTAAAACCAAAATAAAACCCCAAACGGGTAGAGTTCTTCGCTTGCAGAAAGCTTCCAGTATGCCTCAGCGAGGGAGCCTCACGTCCTGCATCTGAAAATCACAAAATACGTATGGGGTGAGAACCAGAGGTTCTCAGCATGGTAACGGTGCCCACATAACTAACATATAATGTCCCAGAAAAGTCAGAGGTGAACCTAGAACTTCCAACACTCAGATTAAAACCTTAAAGATTAAACTGGAAACCATAAACAAGGTAATCGTCTAAGGCTCTTAGTTCTAACTCAATTACTAACTTAATTCCAATTCATTCTCTCGACCTCTCGACTTCTCCTAATCTTCCAAAACTCCGGTAGAACTGCCCTCGTCACTTCTCCGCCAGATAGTTATAACAGGTAGCAAGTATAGCAGGTAACATAATAATCACAAAGGCAAACCCAAGTAAGGCATAGCAAACAAAACAAACATATGCAGATGATGTGTAAGAACCGGAGTTTTCACGAATAAAATAATTTAAATGCCCAAATTAAGTTCCGAAAAGTTAGAATGAGAATTTGGGATTTAAATATGATTTTTGGACTCAGTAGGTCTTTCCGAGTCAGAAAATGTGTTTTCTGCGAAAAACTGTGAAAAACCGCAAACTGGCAGTTGAACCGGTCGAACCGGTTTAAGTCTGCCCGGTTCTGTGCAAGAAAAAGTGAAAACAGTCGAAAATCCTAGAAACATATTAGAAATGAAAAACCGGACATTAGTGTTAAATGTTTGGCCCAAAGTTAGGACGAACGGGCTAAAAAAGCTAACGGGTTAGACCAGACCCAAGTTGGGCCAAAACCCAACATATATAAGGGTTCATTAATGAACCCATTCAACACAACACACCCATAAACACACATACACCAGCTGCAAGAAGGAGAGGGGAGAAGAGAGAAGAAACACTATTCACCTCCTCCTTCAAAGCTCCATAACTTTTGATCCGAAGCTCCGATTGACGAGCCGTTTATGGCCACGCGAAGCTCTCATTGAGCTCTACGTTTCTATCTAAGTAAATTTGGTAAAAAACCGCATCTCAGTTCCCAGTTTTGTGCCCTAGATTTTTGCATTTTTGAGGTTATAATTTTGAGTAGATTTTGTGGTTTTGCTTGTTTAGGTGATCTCTAGTAGCAGGTAATTGTTATATTTTACCCCTAATCTTGTTGGGTAAGGTAAGGTTTTATTAAACCCTTGTGTTTAGTTGTTTTATGTATCTTAAGTTTTGATTTTGGTGATATATGTGTTGTTAGTTTGAGCTTTGGTGTTTGTTGGAGCTGGTTGAGGCTTTGGATCAAGTTTGGAGGTTTCGTTTTGGTGTTTGGAGTGTTTGGGAATCGGCCATGGTATGGTTTCGATTTTCATTATGTAATATGTAATGTTTTTGGAAACTTAGACTAGTTGACCCATAGGATAGGATTGAATTAAATTGGTTGTTGGAATTGTTGTATGATGATGATGTATAATGATTTGAGGATTTGAAATGTTGAATGATGAATTATGATGGATTGATGACTTTTGAGTATATTGATGAATTATGATGTTGTAATGCTAAATATGGTGTGAAATAATTAGATTGAGATGAAATGAGATTGGGTGTGATGTTTGGTATTGATAGATGATGAGAGTTGTGGTTTATTGTTGTTGATGAGGGTTATTGATGTTAATGATATATTATGATGTTGGTTGATGTTGGTGAATGTGTAGGTTGATTGTTGAAATATGAATATTTATAAGGATTGATAATGTTGAGGTAAATTGATGAGAAGTATGAATTTTTATTTTGAGGACAATTGGTGTAAATTTGAGTTATTAAGGATAATGAGAAGAATAAACGTTTTGATGGATTTAAGTAATATTGGGTATTGTTTGGTGATAATTATTGGAATTGATGAGGATTTGTATTGGTGTCGATGAGTATTTATGGTGATTAGTTATGTTGATGATTGATGGAAATGGTAATTGGTAATATTGATGTTAATGAGGTCCATGGAAATTGAGAAATGTGACTTTGGTTGGATCTAGAGTTGTTGAATGGTTTGGAAGGTTGTGTGATTGAGAAAATGGTTGAAGTAGTATTTGGTATGAATTTTGGGTTGTTTTGGTATGGTTGAAATGTGTTTGATTTGGTATTGGATTGAGGTTTGGTTAAAAATTGAGTTTTTGAGATTTTGGGTAAAAACATATTTTTAGTGAATTTTGATGGATCATAACTTGAGCCTCAGTTTTCAAAATTGGCTGGGATTTATTTTAAATTAAATTTCATTAAAAACTCTTCGAATTGATATAAAGTTTGTAAAATTTGGACTTTTGTAGAGGAAGTTATGATCGTTCAAAGTTTGGTGTCAAAATATGAAATTCTGCAGAGTTGCAGAATTTTGTGATTTCTGGTATGTGCGTACGCACAGCCTTGTGCGCACGCACACACCAAGGAAGTTTTACAACCTGTGCGTACACACAGCCCTGTGCGCACGTACACGTTGGGAAGGTCAGTCTGTTGGGGGCGCTAGCACAGCTTGTGCGAGTGAACAGACTTGTGAAATTTTGTACCTGTGCGTACGTACACCCCCTGTGTGTACGCACACTTTAAAAGTCTGCCTGGGTGTGCGAACGCACACACCTGTGCGTAAGCACATGCCCTATTTCAAAAATTTAAAACTTGTTTTCAACTATTTCACCTTCCCAGCAAGCTTGTAAGCCTCTGTAACACCATTTTAAGACTCTTGGGCTCAATTTTGGATATTGAAACATGGGAATGGTCCTAGGAGGTTTAGTTTTACTTTGATAAGTTAGCGAAGGGAGGTTTAGGTTTCTGGTATAGTGAGGATGAGTTGGTTGAGAGAGAAGGAAGAGTGGTGAATATGGTGATTGCTGACAACGAATTTGAGAAACTGATGAACTAAGGAGTTCGGAATGGAACTTATGAAGTAATGATGGTTGTGACGAGTATGAGTGGGAGTGTGTTTAGAGGAATGGCCTCTAAGATGGAATACGTGATTATGATATACATTGTTCTCCATCGTAGGGGCTGTGGTAGTCTCCCGCCTACGTTCGGATGTGAGAGTTGAAGTTGGGATTCTCACTCAAATTTTTCGCAACCAGAGGAAGGTGTTAGGGCACGCTCCCTCAGAATATTTCCCGCTGAAAGGAGATGGTGGTAGGACACTCATCCCTCAGAATTATTCCTCCTAAAAATGCGACTTCTCTCTGATTGCAAGGTGGTAGGGCACTAACCCATGGAATCATGCGGCAACCAGAGGAAGGTGGTAGGGCACGCTCCCTCGGAATATTTCCCTCTGAAAGGAGAAGGTGGTAGGGCACTCATCCCTCGAAATTTTCCTTCTTATGCGCAATAGAGTGACTAATCCGGGAGTAGTCGACCGGATTTTATGTCGGGTTTGGCGATAACCGACATGTGATATCACAGCCAATAGGACAGACATTCATCATATGCATCTTCTATATGCTTGCTTGCTTTGTTTACTTGAGTTTTTCTAATTGTATAACATGCCTACCTGCTTCTTGAACTACTTGTTGTATATGAATATTATCTGTGTTCTACTTGTTTGCATTAATTGTGATTGTCTGGTGCTGAGGAGGTTAGGTAGGCGGTGGCGATGGGATCGCACGGAGGTTAGGTTTGCGAGGGCTGTGGGATAGAGCGGTGTGATAAGTATTATTTAGAATTCCCCTAAGTTTAGATAACACGGTTTATGGTTTAAGTTCTTTAAATATTTATTTATTTTGTTCTAAGCTTGAATATCCGTATGTGATGTGAAGTTCTAGGATTTCCTTCGGCGTCCCGGAGCCTTACATCTTACATCATTGGGCACTGTTACCATACTGAGAACCTCCTCCATACTTTGTTGTTGTTTTTCAGATGCAGGTCGCAACCCACCTCAGCGAGTTGTCTGGATGGTGACAGAGGCGGAGGATCTAGATACCTTTTGAGTCTCTTGATTTATTTTGCTATACATCTCTTACTTTTGTATTTTATTTTGCCTAGAGGCATGTATTGAGAGAACAAAACTTGTATAAGTTGTTTTTACTATCTGGTTTCATATATGGTCTGTATATGGCTAGCTGGCTTAAACTCCACGAGCCGTGGCTAGATTCTTATAATATTATACTATGATATTTTGTTATTTGGTATCTATTTCTTGTACTTTAAGTTAGTAGCTTCGCTAGTACGTTTTGCGCTTTTCAAATACTATTAAATGAACTATATCCTTCATCAGGCTTCTAGAATATATTATTTCCTTCTATATATAAATATGTATAAGCCTTATGGTGAATTAAATTTGGGCAAGGCTTTCAGGTTTTTCCCCTTTCCCCCACCGTTATGCACACTCTCTCTCCCCCTTATCTATCTTTAATGAGCTGAAAGCTCATGGTAGGTGATTAAATAGGTTGGGTCTTAGGCCCAGTTTGGGCCCGGACCTATCAGTGCGGCTCGTTCGGCCAAATTTTGGGTCAACATGTTTAAAATTAGTGTTAAAATTCATATTTTAATTATTTCTACCTCATTAAATTAGAAAATTTAATTTTCTAATTTTTTAATAATAATTAATTTATTGGTTAATTATTTACTAATTACTCGGGGTTTACATCCTACCCCCTAACAAAAATTTCCGCCCTTGAAAATTCGCTCTCAAATCCCCATATACGCTCCCTCATATTCAACCGACATCTTATCATTCATTTTATCATTCTCCAACATCAATTTAACACCCTATTCCCAATTCAAGCCTAGGTCATACCCATTTGTTTCACTCTTAGTTTCGTCTAGCTCTTTCTCAATGACTACAAACTTTCTTACCCTTCAAGAGTTCTTAAAAATCAATTCCTTCTCGACTATGCCAAACACCAACCAATTCCTAAATCTCTTAATCTGGGTCAATCCATTATAACCTAAACTATGCACTCACACTTTCCATTTCTTGATCCTACGTCAATCCTCAAAACCATCCTATATCCCAAGTCTTCTTTCTCTCGTTACTACTACCCTAGAGCCATCAAAATCACCGTGCTTCTGCAGTGCCACTCTGATTATAAACTACTATGAACTCAAATATTCACTCGCTTCTACCAAAACATCTCCTTGAATCTTTTTACTTCTCTAACTAAAAGCCATTGACCTTTACTCTAGCTGCACGAGTTCAAATTCCTCTGGTGTCTCCACCACCAAGTCTATTACCACCTCCTTCGTTGTTTCTAGTTTGTTCACACCATCCCTTTTGCAGTAGCTCACACAACATCAAACATATTCTCCAGAGCAGCTTTAAAATCAACCATATAACTTCGCTCGCATCCATGAGATGCCCTTTGGGTCTTGTCCACACCGAATAATTAATATTAAGGTGGCCAGTCTTAATATCTCAAGTCTAGTGCTTCAATTTTCCAAAAGTATGCTCATAAATATTTATGCTATATATGTCAAGCAGACATCCTAAATAGCATATACACACAGCCAGAGTATGCTTAGAAGCATAATCAGTCCATCCCTTAGCCTCTACAGGAATGAACTATTCTAATACCATAATGTAACACCCTACTACACACAGTCTTATGCTTAAGTCATAAAATAAAGGTGGCGAGGTATTACGACCTTTAAAAGTAAAATAGTACATATAGGTATGAAGAAGTTTTATCTAGGAGCCTTTGAAACAAAAGTTAAATCAAAAGCGTTAAACAGAAAAATGCATCACTCACGTAAGAGATAAACGTAAACCAAAAGAGATAAGAGTAAAGCAAAACATAGATATATAAAAGAAGAGTGCCAAGATACAAATAACAAAGCTTCTGACTCGGCTCGCGAAGTTAAGTCTGGCTATAGCATATATACATGTGAAACCCAAAAATACCTAAAATACTATTTACAGAACTTATTTCTCCAAGTCAACCTCTAAGAGGGATATATATATATATATATATATATATATATAACTATGTACATATACATTTAAAACCAAAATGAAACTCCAAACGGGTAGAGTTCTTCACTTGCAGAAAGCTTCCAGTATGCCTCAGCGAGGGAGCCTCACGTCCTGCATTTGAAAATCACAAAATATATATAGGGCGAGAATTGGAGGTTCTCAGCATGGTAACGGTGCCCATATAACTAATATATAATGTCCCAGGAAAGTCAGAGGCGATCCTAAAACTTCTGACACTCAGATTAAAAGCTTAAAGATTAAACTGTAAACCATAAACAAGGTAATCGTCTAAGGCTCTTAGTTATAACTCAATTACTAACTTAGTTCCAATTCATTCCTTCAACCTCTCGACTTCGCCCAATCCTCCAAAACTCTGGTGGAACTGCCCTCGTCACTCCTCCGCCAGACGAGGGGCATCTAGTTGCATAGACAAACAAAGCAGACAAAGACAAACACAAGTAGGATACAGTTATAACAGGTAGCAAGTATAGTAGGTAACATAATAATCACAAAGGCAAACCCAAGTAAGGCATAGCAAACAAAACAAAAATATACAGAAGATGTATGCCTGCCCTATATCTGATGAGTCTCATCTGTCGGTTATAAAGTCAAACCCGATATGTCCGGTAGCTAACTCTGGACAGAACACCACAACATAGGATAGGTATTACTCGTCAACCCATGCCCGCGTTTCACCGAAACCGGGGTAGGCATTACTCGTCTACCCAAGTAGGTGCCACATCCTTAACCCGAATACGAATTACTCGTCTATACACAGGCCAAGACTCGAATAGGACTTACTCGTCCATTCTCAGATAGAAATTGCTCGTCTACCATCGACATTACACGTCAGATAGGAATCACTTGTCTATACTTACAAACATAACTCGGGTAGGAATTACTCATTTACCCTCGCAGTCATAACTCGACATCTTAAAATAATCCATAATTAAACTCCATTCTCATCATTAATCATATCTCAATATCTCAAACTCACAATCATAGCCTGGATTGGAATTACTCGTCCATCCTTGCAATCACAACTTATCACTATCACTTCAATCATATTTCATTATTCTCAATATTGTCTTATTCTCTTAATGGCCTCATACATTACTTTCATCATCTTATCAACTCAAGTACCATCTTCTCCAACCTCTATTTTACCAAATCGTAACTCATTTCTAACCTGCCAAACTTACAAAAGTCCAAATCCTACATCTCCAAAAGACTGCAACACATCAAACACAGCTCCACATTCCCTCTCAACCAACCATACATCAATTTAAACAACCTCATACAAGAATTTCTCAATTATACAAACAAAATCATCAATTTACCACCGCATACATGTTCATTCTCATTATCCTCATGTATCATCATTAAAATCATTATTTATCACTCTATTCTCATCACAACCATCAATCACTAAATCTATACTCAACCTAATTTAACAATTATCATCAAGGCTACTAAACATTTAACATAACCATGCATTCCAACCTATCCTATAGTCATCTAACCTAAGTTTTCATAATACATTATATTTTAGTTACGAGAAACCGAAATCATATATTGGCCGATTTCTCTCTAATGCCGAAGCACCACAAAATACCTCCACTCCTCAAGTGTCCAAAGTCTCAAATCCTCACCGAACAAAGACCCAACCTCCATGGTCCACTTCCTAGTCACCAATATCATCCAATTTGTCTCCAACACCATTATTATTGTTCCAATTCACATTTACACAACCTAATTTCACCCAAATACACAACCACTAATTTCACTACCCAATCTCATTTAATTAAAGGATTCACAAGGGTTATGAGTTTCTTACCATTACCCACAAGCAATTGAACAAAATCCCGATAATTTCCGTTGTTAGAGTTTACCTAAATCATCAAAATTATTCAATTTTTAAATTCTCAAAACCTAACATTTTTGAAACTGAAAGAGGAGAAACTGGGAGCGAAAATACAGTAGTCTTACCTCATAGTTAAAATGGTTTTAAAGAGGATTCAGAGACGAACGCGTGGCCACTGATGGCTCGTCAATCAGAACTTCGGATTGAAAGTTATGGCAAATTGAAAGCAATTAGGTTTTTTCCCTTTCCCCCACCGTTCTACACTCTCTCTCCTTTATCTATAAATGAGCTGAAAGCTCATGGAAAGTGATTAAATAGGTTAGGCCTTGGGCTCAGACTTACTGGTTCGGTCCATTCATCCTAATTTTGGGCCAAAACTTTTAAAATTAGTGTTAAACTTTATAGTTTAATTATTTCTATCTCATTAAATTATAAAATTTAATTTTCTAATTTTTTTAATAATAATTAATTTATTAGTTAATTATTTACCAAGGTTTACAAATACTGCCTTCCTTAACAGAAATTTGGACAAGGAAGTTTATATAAGGATACCATCCAGTTTGGCTGTGTCACAATCAGGTTTGGTTTGTAAATTGAAAAAGTCTTTATATGGGTTTAAGTAAGCCAGCAGAAAATAGAACATTAAGCTCACTTAGACTCTTGTTGATGCTAGTTATAAACAGGTTTTTATGATCATTCCCTCTCCATTAAAAAACAATCCGAAAGTTTCACTACTATTCTAGTATATGTGAATGACTTGGTTTTAATTGAGGATGATATTAGCAAAATCAATTCCATCAAGCAAATTTTGGATGAAAAATTCAAAATAAAGGATTTTTGTGATCTCAAGTACTTCTTGGAAATGGGAGTAGCATGCTCTAACTCTGGAATTCACATTTATCAGGGATACACCATGAACCTTCTCAAGGATTTTGGTTATCTAGATTGCAAGTCTCTCTCCACTTCATTTGATTATAGTCAGAAACTATCAGGTACCATTTTAACGGACAACACTATTTACAAATAGCTCACTGGCCGACTCTTTTACCTCACAAACACTAGTCCCGATATTTCTTATTATGTGGAACGTTTGAGCCTGTTTTTGAACTGTGCAACCGCTTCTCACCTACTTTTTGCGTACTCGATATTTAAAAGGCAGATCTGTAACTAGCATATTCAAAAACACCACTCGAAGATCTGTTTACTATATCCGCCATTTTGAGAAATCAATAAATTACCAAGTAATAAGGATTCAGATCTTCTTCTTCCTTTTAACTCGTTGATCAAAATAGTTATGTTCACCAAGAAAAAATCTTGCGAAATAGCCTCTCATCAAACTCTATTGGATGTGTTTGAAGGAAGAGGTAAGAAATGGAAAAAGAAAATGTCGAAGTAAAAATAAGGGAAAGAAAGAAAACGTTATTGGAAACTATTGGCAATTCACAACTTTTTAATTCGATTCACAACTTGGTCCAGCCTCATCGCACCATAAAAAATATCCCATGTCCTAAGCTATTCAACCAAGAGTGAAAGAAGAAGAGTGAAAGTTGAGAGAGGGAGAAAAATTGGTTCTTCTCGTTTTGAAAATTTCAAATGAATAAAAATAGAAAACTGAAAAAAAATGTGTTGTGGTTAACCTTATGTACTCCTATTATAATTAACGGTAATGCTAGGGAGACAAAAAAACAGCCAAAACTTACTTTATTTAATGTGTTGTGGTGATAACACGCGCGTCACTTTACCGTTTCCAAAGCGCGCTCTCACTCACCATTATGGAAGACACTTCTTCTTCTTCACGTTCCTCCTTCTCCTCCTCTTCCTTCTTCTTCTTCTCCTTTTTCTTTGCGTTTCTCCTCCTTTTTCTTCGCGTGTTTTATCTTCATCGTTGTTTTTTTATTACTATTGTTGTTGCTGCATTTTTTCCTCCTCCTCTTTCTATTGATTTTGCAATATTATATTTTTTTTTCTTTGTTTAATTTTTTCTCCCAAGAAGAATTATAAGAAAACGAAATAAGAAGATGAGGAAGAAGAAGCAGTAGAAGATGAAGAGGCAATAGAAGATGAAGAGGAGGAAGAGAAAGAGTTTTAAATTATGCAGAACTTATCAGAATAAAAATACACCCAAAAATTTTTAAAATACATCCAAATATCTTCGTATTACACCCAAATATCTTCGTGTTACACCCAAATTTGCTGCAAATACAGAAAAATATTTTCTCTAATGCTGCGTTTTTTTCTTCTTCTTTTTTTCTTTATTTCTTTCTTTCTTTTAGTTAAATGAATGTAAGTTCATCCTCTTTCAAGTAATTTTGCAGCATTATGTATTTCTTCTTCTTCTTTGTTTGATTTTTTTGTTTTTATTCTTGTTAAGAGAGTAAATAAGAAGAAACTTGAGAAGGTAAAATAAAAAGAAAAGATGAATAAGAAAAAAAAGAAGAAAAAGATTGTGATGATTAAAAAAAAAGAAGAAACAGTAGAAGATGAGAAGGAGGGAGAGGAAGAGTTTTGAATTATGCAAAACTTATCAGAATAAAAATACACCCAAAAATTCTTAAAATACACCCAAATATCTTCGTATTACACCCAAATATCTTCGTACTACACCCAAATTTGCTGCAAATACAGAAAAATATTTTCTCTAATACTGCATTTTTTTCTTCTTCTTCTTTTTCCTTATTTCTTTCTTTCTTTTAGTTAAATGAATGTAAGTTCATCCTCTTTCAAGTAATTTTGTAGCATTATGTGTTTCTTCTTCTTTGTTTGATTTTTTTGTTTTTATTCTTGTTAAGAGAGTAAAACAAGAAGAAACTTGAGAAGGTAATATAAAAAAAAAGATGAATAAGAAAAAAAAGAAGAAGATGGTGATGATGATTAAAAAAAAGAAGAAACAGTAGAAGATGAGAAGGAGGAAGAGGAAGAGTTTTGAACTATGCATAACTTATCAGAATAAAAATACACCCAAAAATTCTTAAAATACACCCAAATATCTTCGTACTACACCCAAATTTGCTGCAGAAAAATCTTTCCTCTAATGCTATATTTTTTCTTTTAAATTGAACCACACCTTAGCCTTGGATTCAAAACCCTAATTAATTTCGTTCTGATTCAATTGACAATCTGAACCTGAATTATTTATTATTTTCAACAAATGAGATAACTGATGATGAAGGAGAAAGAGAAAAGAAAAAGAGAAGAAGAAAGTTCAATGAAAAAAGGAGGAGGAAGAGGTGGTGTTGATGACAATGATAACGAGAGAGAAAAATTATGAAAAAGAAGAAGAAGAGGCACGAAGAAAGAAGAAGAGGCACGGAGAAAGAAGAAGAAGGAGAAGAAAAATAGGAGGCACAGAGAAAGAAAAAGAAGAAGAAAAAGAGGCACAGAAAAAAACGTGAAAAACGTGTGAATATAAATGACTTGTTTGACTTTTATGGAAAAACATTTGTATGTGGAGAATAACTCTAAAAAAATAATCAGAAATATCAAATTCACAAAATTATAGCCAACTAAGGCTATGCCATATGCACAATCATGTAAAATTTTTTGGTCACGAATATAGGGCATTTACACCGTTCACTCATAGAAGTCACTATTTATCAAAATTGAAGCAAACACCGCCCCTCTTTCGTGGATGTATGGGTTTTATTTCTTTTATATCTTCGTCGGTCTCAACGGGTAATGCTAACTTTGATTTTAAATGACTTCGACCACAGTTTTCTATGCACAAAACATCCATCTGCTTTAAATCTTCTAGTTCGGACTCCTACTTGCATCATAAATCTAATCACGTAGTAAATATTATAGTGATTTTTTCATCTATTCAATTTCCATCTCTCTTATTAAATCATTCTTATTAAGCTCGACTGCCCATCTACATTTTATACTTCTAATCTTATTCTGCTTTCACAAGGTATCACGAAGGTATATGTTACCTGGCTAAGGATTCGATGGTCCCAGAACGTTTGAACCATTAAATGGTCCCATAACAAAACATGTTTTTAAAGTTTTCTTAACAACTGCTACATAGTCCTTTAACTAATTTCAATTACAAATTAACCCCATATATTTTATTTAATTATAAAAACTGTTTTTTATTTTATAAATTATTATTTTATCAATCATCTATTATGTTTATTAACAATCAAAAATAAAAACAATAACGAATTATATCTTCCATTGATTGTAATAAAGCTTTTGGCCATTCCAATGGATTAAAAGTTTATATT
This sequence comes from Arachis hypogaea, assembly GCF_003086295.3. Lineage (NCBI taxonomy): Eukaryota > Viridiplantae > Streptophyta > Magnoliopsida > Fabales > Fabaceae > Arachis > Arachis hypogaea. The sequence continues at coordinate 34,749,819 of NC_092046.1, read as the reverse complement.
TGATCCATGACGTTCGTCCCGAGCCGTGAAATCGTGTTTCATTGAAAACCAATCGATTGGATTATCAAAACAATCGATTGAATTATAACTCAATCAATTAGATTACAATGTATCACAAAACAATCTATTGAAAATTGCAAGGCAGCATGGTTTTCGCATAAATCAATTCATTGGTCATATGACCCAATCGATTGAACGATGAATAAAAAGTGGATTTTTGTAATTCAATCGATTTTTTATACTCTCCAATCGATTGAATACTTGAAAACAACCCGAGGTCTCACAATTCAATCGATTGGTTTTGTTACTCAATCGATTGAATTCACCAAAACAATATGGATTGACCAAATTCAATCGATTGGAAAGCAATGTAAATGATTTTTTTTCTAAATTCAATCGATTGAAATTTGAAATGTGCTATCTATTAAACCAGAAAACCATGCGTATTCACACCCAGTCTCTCCCCGTTTTGAAACGTAAGAACACCATTTCGGTTCCTCTCTCCTCTCTCTAAAATCCAGAAAGCTTCTCACTTCTTCTTCTCCAATCTCACCAACATCCACTCCAAACTACATACATAATATAAACCCTTATCCAAATCCTTACCAAATCCACCAAACCAATATTCCCATAATGGCCAGAACAAAGAATGTCAAAAGAGCTAGGGTTGAGGGAGAAAGCTCTGCCTCCACCAGACTAATTGCTTCATCCCATTACATGGCAAGGTGGCTGCCGTCTCCGAGGACATTGAACAACTATGTGGAGAAGTTTGAGTCAAGGGCAATTGTTCCTCCCAGGTATATAACAGCCGAGTTCATTCATAATAGACATTATAATTTGGTGTGGAATGCTTTGCAAACACAGCACTTAACTGATTTTGTACAAACTAAGGATGATTATTACCCGCACTTGGTTAGGGCTGTTTATAGTACTTTAAATTATGTTTTTCCTGAACCTGATGAAGAGGGTGAGGTAATGCCGCTGATTGAGTTTGATTTAGGGTCACAGCATTATAGAGTTACTTTGGAACAATTAGCTGAACAATGAAATTTAGTTTATCACGGGGCAAAATTTACTGGAGGTATTGCGGTAGATGAGGAATGGGGTGAATATAATAGATTGGTTGATTTGCAGAGTCTACAGTATGAGAATCCACATATAGATGCTAGAGGTAATATAAGTTGCAGTGGGTTGGGTAATGAGCAGCGTATATTGATGTATTTGTTTTCATACATGTTGATTCCAAGAAAACATAACCATGGAATCTTGTTTAACGAAGATATTCTAGTGCTTTGGGCTATGGTGACTGGAAAGGAGATAAACTGGCCTTATTTTATGGTTCATCATATGCTTGAAATGAAGAAAGGAAAATCAAGTGTTGGTTTAGGATATGCTTGCCATTGGACCAAGATTTTCACCTGGCTTGGAATTGACTTGGGTGAAGAGAAAAGTGTCTCCTTGAGTAATGTAGCCAAGATTGATGACAACACTCTAAGACAGATGGGAAGCGATTCGGATGCCCAAGAACCTCAGAGCCAAGGACAACCACAAGACCCTGAGGTGCAAGCATAATCACAGGAACCCCCATCACCACCCCCCTCCTTCGCCATCAATGCGAGATTTGATGGATGAATTGCGAAGCATGAGAGTATATATGGAGGAGCAATTTGCTGATATGAGGCAGCGTCAAGACAGGCAAACTGAAGCTATCAATCGTCAAGGAGAAGCAATTGATCTTCTATACACTAATCTAGGCATCACAAACCCAAGGGGCATCATCCCAAGGCCTGGACCATGAAGAAATTTTGTCGAAGAATGAAGAAATTCTTTTATCAGTTATGAATGTGTCATTGTGTGTATGATATTGGGGTTGCTTGTGTTTGAGACTTATGTTTAGAAATTTGATGAATTTGGCTTATTAAAATCATTGATGAAGGATCTAAATTTACTGTATTTTTTTGTTGACATTCCAAATTGGGCAATAGATAAGTTAATTCATGCTAAGTTCTGAAACTTGTTGAATTGGATTTGATATTTGAGGAAACCTTGAGGAATTTACTGCTTATGTTGCATTCATGTTATTGCCTTTCTTTTGTAGTATCTTTTAAAAAAAGCTTTTGGATTTTATCAGCTATTTTTTGTTAATGGCCTTGCTGGATTGAATTTAGTTATTTATATTTATTAATGCCCCAATTTTTTTATATTTTGAGTTTTTGGATATTCTTTTTCGTTTGATGGTGAAATTGAATCGAATCAATTTCTTATGTGGAGTGGTTACTGCAAATTTCTCAGTTCTTGATATCAATTGATATGCATTCAATCGATTTCATTAGAAAACCAATTGATTTAAAAATGCTTGCAATCAGGTATTTGTATAGATACAATCGATTGTTTTGGTTGTGCAATCAATTGATGTATACTCAATTGCTGATTCAATCGATTGTTTTTTTAGTGCAATCGATTAAAGCACACTTAATTACTATTTCAATCGATTGTTTTGTTATTGTAATCGATTGAAGTACACTTAATTACTGTTTCAATCAATTAGTTTATTAGTGCAATCGATTGAATTATCCTCAATTAATGATTGAATCGATTGTACTGTTATTGTAATCGATTGAATTACACTTAATTACTGTTTCAATCGATTGGGTTGTTAGTGCAATCGATTAAAGTACACTTACTTACTGTTTCATTCGATTGTTTTGTTAGTGCCTATCAACTAGCATTGAAACTGTTTTTATTTGATTATTAACGATCCATCTAATCTTATTATTATTATTATTATTTGAGTATTTATCATGTTTGGGGGCTGGCCATTCGGCCATGCCTGGACCTTTTGTTCATATGTATTTTCAACGGTGGAGTTTCTACACACCATAGATTAAGGTGTGGAGCTCTGCTGTTCTTCATGAATTAATTCAATTACTATTGTTCTTCTATTCAATTCACGCCTACTTCTTCTCTGAGATATTCATTCGTTCTTTAACTTGATGAATGTGATGATCCGTGACACTCATCATCATTCTCACCTATGAACATGTGCCTGACAACCACCTCTGTTCTACTAGCAATGACTTGAATGCGTATCTCTTGGGTTTCTAATCTAAGATTGAAACCTTCATGGTATAGGCTAGAATTATTGGCGGTCATTCTTGAGATCCGGAAAGTCTAAACCTTGTCTGTGGTATTCCGAGTAGGATCTGGGAAGGGATGGCTGTGATGAGCTTCAAACTCGCGATTGTTGGGCGTGTGACAGACGCAAAAGGATCAATGGATCCTATTCCAACATGATCGAGAACCGACAGATGATTAGTCGTGCGGTAACAGCGCATTTGGAACATTTTCACTGAGAGGACGAGAAGTAGCCATTGACAACGGTGATGCCCAACATAAAGCTTGCCATGGAAGGGAGTATGAATGATTGGATGAAGGCAATAGGAAAGCAGAGGTTCGAGAGGAACAAAGCATCTTCATATGCTTATCTGAAATTCCTACCAATGAATTACATAAGTATCTCTATCTTTATTCTATTTTATGTTTATCTTTTAATTATCAATCCTCCATAACCATTTGAATCCGCCTGACTGAGATTTACAAGGTGACCATAGCTTGCTTCAAGCCGATAGTCTCCGTGGGATCGACCCTTACTCACGTAAGGTATTACTTGGACGACCCAGTGCACTTGCTGGTTAGTTGTGCGGAATTGTGACAAAGTGTAATTCACGTTTGAGAGCTCCAAGTCTTTGGCACCATTGTTGATGATCACAATTTCGTGCACCACTAATCCTGAGATACATGTTGGAAGAAACATGGTCCAGGAATTCTATGCAAATCTGTGGATGACAGAGAAGCAAAGATTAGAGGGAACTGCTTTCTACACCTTTCGGACTATGGTCAGAGAGAAGGTTATTTACTTCCACTTTGACAAAGTGAGAGAGGTTCTTAAACTTCCTCAACTACAAGATGATCCAGAATCCTTTAACAGGAGAATGGCCAAGGATAAAAGGCTAGATCAAGTTCTAGAGGACATATACATCCCTGGAACCAAGTGGATTACCAATTCAAAAGGTGTCCAAACCAGTTAAAAAGAGGAGATCTCAAACTAGTTGCTAGAGGGTGGCTGGATTTCATAGGACGTTCTATACTCCCAACCAGTGACCGATCTGAAGTCACTGTGAAGAGGGTAGTGATGATTCACTGTATTATGCTGGGGAAGGAGGTAGAGATTCATCAGCTGATCCCTGTTGAAATTTACATATTTACAAACAAGGAATCCACTGAGGCCAAATTGGCCTACCCAAGCTTGATTAGTCTGTTATACAAAGATGCGGGGGTACAGATGGGTGTGGATGTATATATCACATTGAACGTCCAATCACCAAAAAAGTGATGGATGGACCTCAAATTCAAGATAACCTCATCAAGAGGGGGGCGCATGAGCTCCTCCCAGAAATTTCTCAATATGACTACTGGGCCTGCTTAGAAGCATCTGTCACCAAGCTGCAAGAAGCTGTGAATCAACTCAAAGAAGAACAGTAGAATCAAAACAGCATGCTCTGCAAAATTCTCATAGAACAAGAGAGACAAGGGCGTGAGATACAGGAGCTAAAGCGTCAGAAGCTGTCTCTTGAAGAGTTAGACGTCCCAAAGATTGAAGGAGCACCTAACCCTCAAAATCAAGGTTGTTGAGTCCTAACTCTGTGATAACTTTTATTATTAGAAACCTATTTTAAGAATTACATATGCATTAGTATTAGAGTCAATTCTTTTTATGTCTTTAATTTCCTTCCTTGTATTATTAATTGTTTGCTTTTATGTTTATTTTATGTCTTATTTTTATTCCATGATCAATAAAGTTTAGAGTCTATGTCTTAAAGCTATGAATGATTCCATGAATCCCCCACCTTTCTTAATTGAATAATATTTTTATTTGTAAAAGAAAAATTAGTACATGGGTTTCAAAATTTATCTTGAAATTAGTTTAATTATTTTGATGTGGTGGCAATAATTTTTGTTTTTTGAATGAATGCTTGAACAGTGCATATTTTTTATTTTGTTGTTTATGAATGTTAAAATTATTGGCTCTTGAAAGAATAATGAAAAAGGAGAAATGTTATTGATAATCTGAAAAATCATAAAATTGATTCTTGAAGCAAGAAAAAGTAGTGAAAAGCTTGCAGAAAAAAAAAGAAAGAAAAAAAAAAGAAAAAGAAAAAACAAGTAGAAAAATCCAATAACCCTTTAAACCAAAAGGTAAAGGTAAAAAGGATCCAAGGCTTTGAGCATTAATGGATAGGAGGGCCCAAGGGAATAAAATCCTGGCTTAAGCGGCTAAACCAAGCTATCCCTAACCATGTGCTTGTGGCGTGAAGGTGTCAAGTGAAAAGCTTGAGACTGAGCGGTTAAAGTCATGGTTCAAAGCAAAAAGAGTGTGCTTAAGAGCTCTGGGCACCTCTAACTGGGGACTCTAGCAAAGCTGAGTCACAATCTGAAAAGGTTCACCCAGTTATGTGTCTGTGGCATTTATGTATCTGGTGGTAATACTGGAAAACACAATACTTAGGGTCACGGCCAAGACTCATAAAGTAGCTGTGTTTAAGAATCAACACACTAAACTAGGAGAATCAATAACACTATCTGAATTCTGAGTTTCTATGGAAGCCAATCATTATGAACTTCAAAGGATAAAGTGAGATGCCAAAACTGTTCAGAAGCAAAAAGCTACTAGCCCCACTCATCTAATTAAGACTAATCTTCATTGATAATTTTGGAATTTATTGTATATTCTCCTGTTTTTATCCTATTTTGTTTTTAGTTGCTTGGGGACAAGCAACAATTTAAGTTTGGTGTTGTGATGAGCGGATAATTTATACCCTTTTTGGCATTGTTTTTACATAGTTTTTAGTATGATTTAATTACTTTTTATTATATTTTTATTAGTTTTTATTCAAAAATCACATTTCTGGACTTTACTATGAGTTTGTGTATTTTTCTGTGATTTCAGGTATTTTCTGGCTGAAATTGAGGGACCTGAGCAAAAATCTGATTCAGATGCTGAAAAAGGACTGCAGATGCTGTTGGATTCTGACCCTCCTGTGCTCGAAGTAAATTTTCTAGAGCTACAGAAGCCCAATTAGCGCGCTCTCAATTGCTTTGGAAAGTAGACATCTTGGGCTTTCCAGAAATATATAATAGTCTATACTTTGTTTGAGATTTGATGGCCCAAAATGATGTTCAAAGCCAGCCTAAAACTTTCTGGCGTAAAACGCCAGAACTGGCATAATTCTTGGCGTTAAATGCCACCCATTTTGGCACCCAGGGTGGCGTTTAAAGCCAGCTTTAGGCATATGCACGTGAAAGCTTGAAAGCTCAGCCCAAACACTCACCAAGTGGGTCCCAAAGTGGATTTCTGCACTATCTGCACTTAGTTACTCATTTTCTGTAAACCTAAGTTACTGGTTTAGTATAAAAACTACTTTTAGAGATTCATTCTGCACCTTATGACATTTTACACTTCATATTGTATCTTCTATAGTATGAGCCTCTAAACCCCATAGGTGGGGGTGAGGAGCTCTACTGTGTTTCAATGGATTAATGCAATTACTACTGTTTTCTATTCAATCACGCTTGATTCTATTCTAAGATACTCATTCGTACTTCAATATAGAGAGTGTGATGATCCGTGACACTCATCACTATTCTCAATTCTATGAACACGTGCCTGACAACCACTCCCGTTCTATCGGAGCTCAGCGTAGTCATTGGGTGACAGTTTGAGTGCGTATCTCTTGGATATCTAATACACGGACCGAGTCCATGAGATTAGTATCTTCGTGGTATAGGCTAGAATCATGGGCAGCATTCCTAGGATCCGGAAAGTCTAAACCTTGTCTGTGGTATTCCGAGTAGGATCCGAGAAGGGATGGCTGTGACGAGCTTCAAACCTGCGAATGTTGGGCACAGTGACAGTGTGCAAAAGGACAAAGGTCTTATTCCGTCGCTAGTGGGAACCGACAGATGATTAGCCGTGCGATAGCTGTACATGGTATTTTTCATCCGAGAGGATCATAAAGCTTGCCATTGAAGGAAGCCATGCGTGTTTGGAGAAGAAGGCAGTAGGAAAGCAGAGATTCAGAGGACAGAGCATCTCCGGAACCTCAGCCTGTTTCTCATTACTGAATTACAAGTACTGTTTATTTCTTGTTATTTATTTTTCATAAATACAATCACTCTTATCATTAATCTCCTAACTAAGATTTACGAAATAACCATAGCTTGCTTCGAACCGACAATCTCCGTGGGATCGACCCTTACTCACGTAAGGTATTACTTGGACGACCCAGTGCACTTGTTGGTTAGTTGTGTGGAGTTGTGAGAAGTGTCATCACAATTTCGTGCACCAGTGACAAGATGTGATGAATGCCAAAGGGCTGGCAATCTACCCAAGAGAAACGAGATGCCACAGAGGTTCATAATGGAGTTAGAATTGTCTGACGTGTGGGGAATTGATTTCATGGGACCTTTCCCATCTTCATACTCAAACATTTACATATTGGTGGCTGTAGATTATGTATCAAAGTGGGTAGAAGCCATAGCCACTCCAACAAATGATAACAAGGTTCTAATGAGCTTTTTGAGAAAGAACATCTTCAGCAGATTTGGGGTGCCTAGAGCCCTCATCAGTGATGGAAGGACGCACTTCTACAATAGGCAACTTGAAGCACTCCTCTCCAAATATGGAGTCAAACACAAAGTGGCAACTCCATATCACCCACAGACCAACGGGCAAGCAAAGATTTCAAACAGAGAGCTTAAAAGAATTCTTGAAAAAACTGTTGGAAGCTCAAGAAAGGATTGGTCTAAGAAGCTGGACGATGCATTATGGGCCTACAAGACAGCCTTCAAAACACCTATTGGAATGTCTCCATACCAATTGGTGTTTGGTAAGGCTTGTCACTTACCAGTTGAGCTTGAACATAGAGCATTTTGGGCTCTAAAAATGTTGATGAACAAGCTGCTGGAGAAAGGAGGCTTATGCAACTGAATGAGCTAGAGGAGTTTAGGAATAAGGCATATGAGAGTACAAAGATCTACAAAGAGAATGCAAAAAGGTGGCATGATCAGAAGATAGCAAGGAGGGAGTTCACTGAAGGGCAAAAGGTGCTGCTGTACAATTCGAGACTCAAGTTCTTCCCTGGGAAGCTTAAGTCTCGATGGTCAGGCCCCTTCACCATCCTCAATGTATCCCCCTATGGCCATGTAGAGCTCATGGAAGAAAAAACACAAAGGACCTTTACTGTGAATGGCCATAGACTCAAGCATTACCTAGGGGACTCATTGGATGAGAAGAGAGTGAGCTACAACCTCAGCTAACAAAGGAAGAACGTCAAGCTAGTGACGATAAAGAAGCGCTAGTTAGGAGGCACCCCAACACTTTATATCCTTTTGATTTATTGCTTTCTTAGAAGTAGTTAAAATTTGTCAATTTAGAAAGTTTGAGTTTCAGTTGAAAATTTATGTTTTCTTGCCTTTTAGAAGTAGATTATAGATAGTGGATTAAGAATTTTGTTTTCTGTTTTGGTAGTTAGGAGACCCTTATATTCTGTTTTCTTTTGGTCTGGAAATGCAATTTGATGAATACTGGTATGCGAAATTATTACTCAGGTTGTGAATTATTGTACGAAATTGATTCCCTAGCGATGGCACCAAAAACGGATGCACAGAACCAAGTTCTAAACATATCTTCACAACTTCGCATAGCTGACCAGCAAGTGCACTGGGTCGTCCAAGTAATACCTTACGTGAGTAAGGGGTCGAATCCCACGGAGATTGTTGGTATGAAGCAAGCTATGGTCACCTTGTAAATCTCAGTCAGGCGGATATAAAATAGTAATGGGGTTTTCGAAATTTAATAATAAAAGAAGGATAAAAATACTTATGTAAATCATTGGTGAGAATTTCAGATAAGCATATGGAGATGCATTCGTTCCTCTGAACCTACGCTTTCCTACTGTCTTCATCCAATCAGTCTTACTCCTTTCTATGGCTGGCTTTATGCAAGGGCATCACCGTTGTCAGTGGCTACATCCCCTCCTCTTGTGAAAATGGTCCAAGATGCCCTGTCACGGCACAGCTAATCATCTGAGGTTCCCGATCATGCTGGAATAGGATTCACCCTCCTTTTGCGTCTGTCACTACGCCCAGCACTCGCGAGTTTGAAGCTCGTCACAGTCATTCAATCATTGAATCCTACTCGAAATACCACAGACAAGGTTTAGACTTTCCGAATTCTCTTGAATGCCGCCATCATTCTAGCTTACACCACGAAGATTCTGATTAAGAGATCTAAGAGATACTCATTCAATCTAATGTAGAACGGAAGTGGTTGTCAAGCACGCGTTCATAGGGAATGATGATGATTGTCACGTTCATCACATTCAGGTTGAAGTGCGAATGAATATCTTAGAAGCGAAATAAGATGAATTGAATGGAAAACAGTAGTACTTTGCATTAATCTTTGAGGAACAGCAGAGCTCCACACCTTAATCTATGGAGTGTAGAAACTCTACCGTTAAAAATACATAAGTAAAAGGTTCAGGCATGGCCGAATGGCCAGCCCCCAAAACGTGATCACAGGATCAAAATACAATCCAGGATGTCTAATACAATAGTAAAAAGTTCTATTTATACTAAACTAGTTACTAGGGTTTACAGAAGTAAGTAATTGATGTATAAATCCACTTCCAGGGCCCACTTGGTGTGTGCTTGGGCTGAGCTTGAATGTTACACGTGCAGAGGCTCTTTCTGGAGTTGAACGCCAGGTTGTAACGTGTTTCTGGCGTTCAACTCTAGTTTGTGACTTGTTTCTGGCATTTAACTCCAGACAGAAGCGTAGAACTGGTGTTCAACGCCCTTTTACGTCGTCTAAACTCAGCCAAAATTTGGACTATTGCCCTGGATGTCTACTTTCCAACGCAATTGGAAGCGCGCCATTTTGAGTTCTGTAGCTCCAGAAAATCCACTTTGAGTGCAGGGAGGTCAGAATCCAACAGCATCAGCAGTCCTTCTTCAACCTCTGAATCTGATTTTTGCTCAAGTCCCTCAATTTCAGCCAGAAAATACCTGAAATCAAAGAAAAACACACAAACTCATAGTAAAGTCCAGAAATGTGAATTTAACATAAAAACTAATGAAAACATCCCTAAAAGTAACTAGATCCTACTAAAAACATACTAAAAACAATGCCAAAAAGCGTACAAATTATCCGCTCATCACAACACCAAACTTAAATTGTTGCTTGTCCCCAAGCAACTGAAAATCAAATAGGATAAAAAGAAGAGAATATACTATAAATTCCAAACTATCAATGAAACATAGCTTCAATCATATGAGCGGGACTTATAGCTTTTTGCCTCTTGAATAGTTTTGGCATCTCACTCTATCCATTGAAGTTCAGAATGATTGGCTTCTTTAGGAGCTCAGAGTTCAGATAGTGTTATTGATTCTCCTAGTTCAGTATGATGATTCTTGAACACATCTTTTTTATGAGTCTTGGCCGTGGCCCTAAGCACTTTGTTTTCCAGTATTACCACCGGATACATAAATGCCACAGACACATAACTGGGTAAACCCTTTCAGATTGTGACTCAGCTCTAAAGTCCCCAATTAGAGGTGTCCAGGGTTCTTAAGCACACTCTTTTTTTGCTTTGGACCTTGACTTTAACTGCTCAGTCTCAAGTTTTCACTTGACACCTTCACGCCACAAGCACATGGTTAGGGACAGCTTGGTTTAGCCGCTTAGGCCAGGATTTTATTCCTTTAGGCCCTCCTATCCACTGATGCTCAAAGCCTTGGGATCCTTTTTATTACCCTTGCCTTTTGGTTTTAAGGGTTATTGGCTTTTTGCTCTTGCCTCTTGGTTTTAAGAGCTTTTGGCTTTTTCTGCTTGCTTTTTCTTTCTATTTTTTTTCGCCTATTTTTTTTCTTTTTTTTTTTTTGCAAGCTTTGTTCTTTACTGCTTTTTCTTGCTTCAAGAATCATTTTTATGATTTTTCAGATTATCAAATAACATGTCTCCTTGTCATCATTCTTTCAAGAGCCAACATATTTAACATTCTTAAACAACAACTTCAAAAGACATATGCACTGTTCAAGCATTCATTCAGAAAACAAGAAGCATTGTCACCACATCAATATAATTAAACTAAGCTCAAGGATAAATTCAAAACTCATGTACTTCTTGTTCTTTTGAATTAAAACAGTTTTCATTTAAGAGAGATGATGGATTCATAGGACATTCATAACTTTAAGACAAAGTTACTAACTACTAATGATCATGTAATGAAGACACAAACATAGATAAGCATTTAACTTAGAGAAAACGAAAAACAGAGAAAATAAGAACAAGGAATGAATCCACCTTAGTGATGGTGGCGTTTCCTTCTTGAGGAACCAATGATGTCCTTGAGCTCTTCTATGTCTCTTCCTTGTCTTTGTTGCTCCTCCCTCATTGCTTTTTGATCTTCTCTTATTTCATGAAGGATGATGGAGTGCTCTTGATGTTCCACCCTTAATTGTCCCATGTTGGAACTTAATTCTCCTAGGGAGGTATTGATTTGCTCCCAATAGTTTTGTGGAGGAAAATGCATTTGAGGCATCTCCGGGATCTCATGGTGATGAGATTCATGCGCCTCTTGAGCTCCATGAATGGGCTCTCTTGCTTGCTCTATCTTTTTCTTAGTGATGGGCTTGTCCTCTTTAATGAGGATATCTCCCTCTATGTCAATCCCAGCCGAATTGCATAGGTGGCAAATGAGGTGAGGAAAGGCTAACCTTGCCATAGTGGAGGACTTGTCAGCCACCTTGTAGAGTTCTTGAGGTATAATCTCATGAACTTCCACCTCTTCTCCAATCATGATGCTATGGATCATGATGGCTCGGTCTATAGTAACTTCAGACCGGTTGCTAGTGGGAATGATTGAGCATTGAATGAACTCCAACCATCCTCTAGCTGCAGGCTTAAGGTCCAGTCTTCTTAGTTGAACCGGTTTGCCTTTTGAGTCAATCTTCCATTGAGCTCCTTCTACACATATGTCCATGAGGACTTGGTCCAACCTTTGATCAAAGTTGACTCTCCTTGTGTAGGGGCGTGCGTTCTCTTCCATGTTTGGCAAGTTGAACGCCAACCTCACATTTTCCGAACTAAAATTTAAGTATTTCCCCCGAACCATGGTGAGATAATTCTTTGGGTTCGGGTTCTTACTTTGATCATGGTTCCTAGTGATCCATGCATTAGCATAGAACTCTTGAACCATTAGGATGCCGACTTGTTGGATGGGGTTTGTTAGAACTTCCTAACCTCTTCTTTGAATTTCATGTCGGATCTCCGGATACTCATTTCTTTTGAGTTTGAAAGGGACCTCGGGGATCACCTTCTTCTTGGCCACAACATCATAGAAGTGGTCTTGATGGGCTTTGGAGATGAACCTTTCCATCTCCCATGACTCGGAAGTGGAAGCTTTTGTCTTCCCTTTCCCTTTTCTAGAGGATTCTCCGGTCTTAGGTGCCATCAATGGTAATAGAAAAACAAAAAGCTTATGCTTTTACCACACCAAACTTAGAATTTTGCTCGCCCTCGAGCAATAGAAGAAAGAATAGATGAAGAAGAAGAAGAGATGGAGGAGAGGGAGAAGGGGTTGTGTTGTGTGAAAATGAGGAAAAATGGAAGGCTTTATATAGGGGAAGGAGGGGGGTTAAGTTTCGGCCATATAGGGTGGGAAATTGATTTTGAATTTTGAAGGTAGGTGGAGTTTATAAGGTAGGTTTATGGGAAAGAGTGGATGGATGTGAGTGGTGAAGAGGTGATGGGAAAGAGAGATTGAGGTGATTGGTGAAGGGTTTTGGGGAAGAGTGTTTATGGGATTGTATGAAAGAGGGATGAGAAGAAGTGAGTGGAGGTAGGTGGGGATCCTGTGGGGTCCACAGATCCTGAGGTGATCCTGTGGGGTCCACAGATCCTGAGGTGTTCAAGGATTTACAACCTTGCACCAAATTAGGCATGTAAAATGCCCTTGCACACAACTCTGGGCGTTCAGCGCCAGGTTGGTGCTTGTTCTGGGTGTTCAGCGCCAGCTCTCCTCCAGGGTGCATTTCTGGCGTTCAAACGCCCAGATGCTGCCCATTTCTGGCGTTCAGCACCAGAACCATGCTCTGTTCTAGCGTTGAACGCCCAAAACATGCTTCTTACTGGCGTTTAAACGCCAGTAAGGTCTTTCTCCAGGGTGTGATTTTTCTTCTGCTGTTTTTGATTCCGTTTTCAATTTTTATATTTATTTTGTGACTCCACATGATCATGAACCTAATAAAACATGAAAAACAATGAAAATTAGATAAATAAGCATTGGGTTGCCTCCCAACAAGCGCTTCTTTAATGTCAACAGCTTGATAGTGGGCTCTCATGGAGCCTCACAGATGTGCAGAGCTTTGTTGAAACCTCCCAACACCAAACTTAGAGTTTGGATATGGGGGTTTGACACCAAACTTAGAGTTTGGTTGTGGCCTCCCAACACCAAACTTAGAGTTTGACTGTGGGGGCTTTGGTTGACTCTGCTTTGAGAGAAGCTTTTTCTGCTTCCTCTCCATGGATGCAGAGAGAGATCCTTGAGTTGTAATCACAAGGTTGTCCTTATTTAATTGAAGGATCAATTCTCCTCTGTCCACATCAATCACAGCTCTTGCTGTGGCTAGGAAAGGTCTTCCTAGGATGATGGATTCATCCTCTTCCTTTTCAGTATCCAGGACTATGAAATCAGCAGGGATGTAAAGGCCTTCAACCTTTACTAACACGTCCTCTACTTGTCCATAAGCCTGTTTTCTTGAATTGTCTGCCATCTCTAATGAGATTTTTGCAGCTTGCACTCCATAGATTCCCAGTTTCTCTATTATAGAGAGGGGCATGAGGTTTATTCCTGAACCAAGATCACACAGAGCCTTAAAGATCATGGTGCCTATAGTACAAGGTATTATGAACTTTCCAGGATCCTGTCTCTTCTGAGGCAATGTCAATTGATCCAGATCACTCAGTTCATTGGTGAACAAGGGAGGTTTATCTTCCCAAGTATCAATGCCAAATAATTTGGCATTTAGCTTCATGATTGCACCAAGGAACTTGGCAGCTTGCTCTTCAGTAACATCCTCATTCTCTTCAGAAGAGGAATACTCATCAGAGCTCATGAATGGCATAAGGAGGTTCAATGGAATCTCTATGGTCTCTAGATGAGCCTCAGAATCCTTTGGTTCCTCAGAGGGAAGCTCCTTATTGATCACTGGACGTCCCAGGAGGTCTTCCTCCTTGGGATTCATGTCCTCTCCTTCCTTTATAGGTTCGGCCATGGTGCTTATGTCAATGGCCTTGCACTCTCCTTTTGGATTCTCTTCTGTATTGCTTGGGAGAGCACTAGGAGGGATTTCAGTGATCCTTTTACTCAGCTGGCCCACTTGTGCTTCCAAATTTCTAATGGAAGACCTTGTTTCATTCATGAAACTTACAGTGGCCTTGGATAGATCAGAGACTAAGTTTGCTAAATTAGAGGTATTTTGTTCAGAGTTCTCTGTCTGTTGCTGAGTGGATGATGGAAAAGGTTTATTATTGTTAAACCTGTTTCTTCCACCATTATTAAAGCCTTGTTGAGGCCTTTGATCCTTCCATGAGAGATTTGGATGATTTCTCCATGATGGATTATAGGTGTTTCCATATGGTTCACCCATGTAATTTACCTCTGCTATTGCAGGGTTCTCAGGATCATAAGCTTCTTCTTCATAAGAAGACTCTTGAGTACTGTTGGATGCAGCTTGCATTCCATTCAGACTCTGGGAAATCATATTGACTTGCTGAGTCAATATTTTGTTCTGAGCCAATATGGAATTCAGAGTATCAACTTCAAGAACTCCCTTCTTTTGAGGCGTCCCATTACTCACAGGATTCCTCTCAGAAGTGTACATGAACTGGTTATTAGCAACCATGTCAATGAGTTCTTGAGCTTCTACAGGTGTTTTCTTTAGGTGAATGGATCCACCTGCAGAAGTATCCAATGACATCTTTGATAGCTCAGATAGACCATCATAGAATATATCCAGGATGGTCCATTCTGAAAGCATGTCAGAAGGATACTTTTTGGTCAGCTGCTTCTATCTTTCCCAAGCTTCATAGAGGGATTCACCTTCTTTTTGTCTGAAGGTTTGAACATCAGCTCTAAGCTTGCTCAGCTTTTGAGGAGGAAAGAACTTGGCTAAGAAAGCCGTGACCAGCTTATCCCAAGAGTTCAGGCTGTCTTTGGGTTGAGAGTCCAACCACACTCTAGCTCTGTCTCTTACAGCAAAAGGGAAAAGCATGAGCCTGTAGACTTCAGGATCTACTCCATTAGTCTTAACAGTATCACAGATCTGCAAGAATTCAATTAAGAACTGAAAACGATCTTCAGATGGAAGTCCATGAAACTTGCAGTTCTGCTGCATCCGAGAAACTAGCTGAGGTTTCAGCTCAAAGTTGTTTGCTCCAATGGCAGGAATGGAGATGCTTCTTCCATGTAAATTGGAATTTGGTGCAGTAAAGTCACCAAGCATCCTCCTTGCATTATTGTTGTTGGGTTCGGCTGCCATCTCCTTTACTTGTTCGAAATTTTCAATAAGGTTATCTCTGGATTGTTGTAATTTAGCTTCTCTTAGTTTTCTCTTCAGAGTCCTTTTAGGTTCTGGATTAGCTTTAACAAAAATGCCTTTTTCTCTGTCCCTGCTCATAAGAAAGAGAAGAGAAAAAGAAAAGAAGAGGAATCCTCTTTGTCACAGTAAAGAGGTTCCTTTTTGTTAGTAGAAAAAGAAGAAGAAAAAATTCGAACACAGATAGAAGAGGGGGTTCGAATTTGGTGAGTGATGTGAGGAAGAGGTGTTAGTAGATGAATAAATAAATAGAATAGGATGAGAGAGGGAGAGGGTTTTCGAAAATAGTTTTTGAAAAAGAGTTAGTAATTTTCGAAAAGTAATTTTGAAAAAGGTTAGTAGTTTTTCGAAAATTCAAATAAAAAATAAAATAATTAATTTAATTAAAAAGAAATTTTGAAAAAGAGAGAAGATATTTTCGAAAATTAGAGAGAGAGAGAGAGTTAGTTAGTTAGTTGAAACAAATTTGAAAATCAATTTTGAAAAGATAAGAAGATAGGAAGTTAGAAAAGATATTTTGAAATCACATATTTTTTTTTTTGAAAAAGATAAGATGAGAAGATATTTTTGAAAAGATATGATTGAAATTAGTTTTTGAAAAAAAGATTTGATTTTTAAAATCACAATTAATGACTTGATTCACAAGAAATCACAAGATATGATTCTAGAACTTAAAGTTTGAATCTTTCTTAACAAGCAAGTAACAAACTTGAAATTTTTTAATCAAAAGATTAATTGATGATGTTATTTTCGAAAATATGATGTAAAATTAAGAAAAAAATTTTTGAAAAATATTTTTAAAATTTTCGAAAATAACTAAAAAAATTGAAAAAATATTTGATTTTTGAAAAAGATTTTGAAAAAGATAAGATTTTTAAATTGAAAATTTGATTTGACTCATAAAAACAACTAGATTTTAAAAATTTTTGAAAAAGTCAAATCTAATTTTCGAAATTTTAAGAGAGAAAAAGGGAAAGATATTTTTTTTATTTTTGAATTTTTAATGATGAGAGATAGAAACATGAAAATGATGCAATGCATGAGAATTTTAAATCAAAACATGTGATGCATGCAAGAATGCTATGAATGTCAAGATGAACACCAAGAACACTATGAAGATCATGATGAACATCAAGAACACATTTTTGAAAAAATTTTTTAATGCAAAGAAAACATGCAAGACACCAAACTTAGAATTCTTTAATGCTTAGACACTAAGAATTCAAGAATGCATATGAAAAACAAGAAAAGATACAAAACATGCAAATGCAAAGATCAAACAAGAAGACTTACCAAGAACAACTTGAAGATCATGAAGAACATTATGAATGCATGAAAATTTTCGAAAAATGCAAGATGCACATGCAATTGACACCTAACTTATAACATGACTCAAGACTCAAACAAGAAACATGAAAATATTTTTTATTTTTATGATTTTATGATTTTTTTGTAGTTTCTTTTATATTTTTTTTTGAAAATTATTATGAAAAATAAGGATTCCAAAATTTTTTAATATGAATTCCAGGAATCTCATGCTTTTTAGTCTAAAGCTCCAATCAAAGGGTCAGGCATGGCTTAATAGCTAGCCAAGCTTTAGAATGGAATTACATCCATTGAGGTGATTAGTTGAAGACCAATCCCAAAGGAGTTTAGATATGGCTTTACAGCCAGCCAGGCTTCAACATTCTTCATGAAACTCTAGAATTCATTCTTAAAAATTCTGAAGAAAAATATATTTTTGAAAACATTTTTATTTTAAAAATTTTTTCGAAAACAAGGGAGAAATTTTTGAAAGATTTTTGAAAAAAATTTTTTGAAAACAAAATAAAAAGAAAATTACCTAATCTGAGCAACAAGATGAACCGTCAGTTGTCCAAACTGGAACAATCCCCGGCAACGGCGCCAAAAATTTGGTATGCAAAATTGTTACTCAGGTTGTGAATTATTGTACGAAATTGATTCCCTGGCGATGGCACCAAAAACGGATGCACAGAACCAAGGTCTAAACATATCTTCACAACTTCGCATAGCTGACCAGCAAGTGCACTGGGTCGTCCAAGTAATACCTTACGTGAGTAAGGGTCGAATCCCACGGAGATTGTTGGTATGAAGCAAGCTATGGTCACCTTGTAAATCTCAGTCAGGCGGATATAAAATAGTAATGGGGTTTTCGAAATTTAATAATAAAAGAAGGATAAAAATACTTATGTAAATCATTGGTGAGAATTTCGGATAAGCATATGGAGATGCATTCGTTCCTCTGAACCTCCACTTTCCTGCTGTCTTCATCCAATCAGTCTTACTCCTTTCTATGGCTGGCTTTATGCAAGGGCATCACCGTTGTCAGGGGCTACATCCCCTCCTCTTGTGAAAATGGTCCAAGATGCCCTGTCACGGCACAGCTAATCATCTGAGGTTCCCAATCATGTTGGAATAGGATTCACCCTCCTTTTGCGTCTGTCACTACGCCCAACACTCGCGAGTTTGAAGCTCGTCACAGTCATTCAATCATTGAATCCTACTCGGAATACCACAGACAAGGTTTAGACTTTTCGGATTCTCTTGAATGCCGCCATCATTCTAGCTTACACCACGAAGATTCTGATTAAGAGATCTAAGAGATACTCATTCAATCTAATGTAGAACGGAAGTGGTTGTCAAGCACGCGTTCATAGGGAATGATGATGATTGTCACGTTCATCACATTCAGGTTGAAGTGCGAATGAATATCTTAGAAGCGAAATAAGATGAATTGAATGGAAAACAGTAGTACTTTGCATTAATCTTTGAGGAACAGCAGAGCTCCACACCTTAATCTATGGAGTGTAGAAACTCTACCGTTAAAAATACATAAGTAAAAGGTTCAGGCATGGCCGAATGGCCAGCCCCCAAAACGTGATCACAGGATCAAAATACAATCCAGGATGTCTAATACAATAGTAAAAAGTTCTATTTATACTAAACTAGTTACTAGGGTTTACAGAAGTAAGTAATTGATGTATAAATCCACTTCCGGGGACCACTTGGTGTGTTCTTGGGCTGAGCTTGAATGTTACACGTGCAGAGGCTCTTTCTGGAGTTGAACGCCAGGTTGTAACGTGTTTCTGGCGTTCAACTCTGGTTTGTGACTTGTTTCTGGCGTTTAACTCCAGACAGCAGCGTAGAACTGGCATTCAACACCCTTTTACGTCGTCTAAACTCGGCCAAAGTATGGACTATTATACATTGCTGGAAAGCCCTGGATGTCTACTTTCCAAATCAATTGGAAGCGTGCCATTTTGAGTTCTGTAGCTCCAGAAAATCCTCTTTGAGTACAGGGAGGTCAGAATCCAACAGCATCAGCAGTCCTTCTTCAACCTTTGAATCTGATTTTTGCTCAAGTCCCTCAATTTCAGCCAGAAAATACCTGAAATCACAGAAAAACACACAAACTCATAGTAAAGTCCAGAAATATGAATTTAACATAAAAACTAATGAAAACATCCCTAAAAGTAACTAGATCCCACTAAAAACATACTAAAAACAATGCCAAAAAGCGTACAAATTATCCGCTCATCAAATACCTTTGCTAATGATGAGCTATTGGGCTGAGAGCTAGCTAAAAAGCTAAGTTTGGTGTGGCCACCAATGTACTTAATCTAGGCTTACCACCTTTGAATAAATCATATCTGAAGGTAAGCCCAGAGATTAAGTTTGGTGTGGCCACCAATTTACTTAATCTAGGCTTACTAACCTTGAACAAATTATGATTAAAGGTAAGCCCAGAGATTAAGTTTGGTGTGGCCACCACCACACTAAATACCATCATCTAGCAAGCCCAATACTACCAAATCTGAAAGCATTTAATATATTGGGGAGAGCATGAACGTGGTTTAAATGTGTTCAAAAGAGGATGAAAGTAAAAGTATATGAAAAGATTGGAACTATTCTACCTTTATGAACACATTAACAACCCAATGATGAACCCAATTTATTATGATGCAATGGGATTAAGTTTAGTGTCCCAAAGGACACCCATCAGTTGCAAATTCAGCCATCCATATCAAAGAGGAATGTGGAAGATTCTTTTGTCATTACTTTCAGTTTAATTTTCAGGAGAGATAATGGGACTCACATGATTGATAGCACATAAAGTAAAGAGGTCAAAGTATACTTCCACTTTGGAACTCAAAACATGCAGGAAGTAAAGTGGGATAAGGATTGGCGCCTCTTCCCATGCTAGGCGCCACTCCCCAAGTGGGAAAACATTGAATTACCTTACTTCCCACCATTCGAACCTCACTTTACACCCCTATAAAAACCCCTATTTTTTCCCACCTCTTCCCACACTTCAAACCTCAACCCACAGACGAAAAGACTCCACAAAGTCTTCCTTCTTTTCATCTTTCTTCTTTTCCCCTTACCTTTTTTTCACTACTTCCCTACCTTTTTCTTGATCGAGACGATCAAGCTCTAAGTTTGGTGTTGGAGAAAAATTTTGTTTTGCTTGCTCTCTTTTGCAACCTTCCCCAATACCTTCTTCAAACCTTTAAACACACTCCTTCAACCCAATGGCACCACCAAAAACCTCAGCTTCATCAAAGAAAAGGAAGACTAAGGAACCAACTTCTGGATCCTGAAGCTCAAGTTTCAACAAGTACAAGTTTCTCTCCTCATTCAACCAAAACCAATTTTATGGTTGGGTGAGTGAGAGGGGGATCATCCCAGAGGTCGATTTCCAACTGGGGAAGAATGAGCACCCTGAGATCAACAGGGAGATAAATAATAGAGGCTGGACACTCTTGTGTAACCCATCAATGAAGGTGATGGAAAGCTTGGTGAGAGAGTTCTATGCTAATGCCGTGCCTCAGCCAGGACAACCCTATGGCTATCTTAGCTATGCAAGGGGGAAGTCCATTGATTACAACCCTACTAACATAGGTAGGATGCTGATGGTGAAGCAGACAACCTCCACCCAAAGCTATGAGGAGAGAATGAAGCAACAAGACCCAGGATTTGATGAAATCCTAAATGAAATCTGTGTGTTGAATGTGCAGTAGATAAATGATAAGGATGGGAGGCCCAACCAAGTGAGAAGAAGAGACTTGAGCCCCCAAGCTAGAGGGTGGCTGGATTTTGTGAGGAAGTCTCTAATCCCTACATCCAACACTTCGGAGGTGACCAAAGAGAGAGCTGTGCTCATATACAACATCATGAAAGGTGAGAATGTCAATGTTGGGGAATTGATTACCAACAACATCAACAAAATTCTGAAAAGCACCAAAGATAGCTCAAGGTTGGCATTTTCCAACATCATCCAAAGGCTGTGTGATGAAGCAGGGATGGAGAGGATAATTGATGAAGTGCTAGTGGAGCAAGAAAAGCCTATAACTGCCAAGAAGATGGCCAAAGTAGTGGCTGTCAACCCACTTCAAAGGGCCAGGGAGCATATGGCTCATGCTCATGAGCCACAAGTGCAACAAGAAGAAAAAGAAGAAGAGGCAGAGGAGCAACCACATTTCCTAGCACTCCAACCACCACCATATCAGCAATACTAACCATTTCCAGAGGGATTCAATTGAGAACAATTGCAAGGAAATGTACACCAAATGAAGGGAGACCTACACCATCTGAAGGAGGATGTCAACCAATTCAAGGATAATCAACAACAACAATGGAACCTAGTGAATCAAAGCATACAACAACTCTAAGAGAGTTGAGAGCACATAAGGAAGGAGCAGCAGGAACAGTTTGATTGAGGAGAGGTGTAAAGTGCACTTGATAAAATTGTAGAGCAAGGCAAATGGCAACAGAGGAACCTCGCTGAGTTCAAACATCTTTATGATGCTAGAACCATTTCAAGGAGGCAATATGATATCAACACACAAGGAAACTGAATCACTTGTATAATGTTGTGGCTGCTCTAAACCCGGGATACCCAACATTCATGTAAGGAATGGAGGAGTTAAGTGCAAGACAAGAAGAAATTCTGGCCAAGCAGAAGGAGGATGAAAGAAACTACATGAGAAGGCTAGGATTTTGGAAGCCTAAGGACAAGAAAGCACAAGAAGGATCCTCCAACAAAGATGAAGATGACTCCTCCCCTTCCAAGAAAGACAAAGGCAAAGGGCCAATGAATTGAAATTGGAACTGCTCAAGGTTGTTAACTCCCATGGTTGACATTCTCTAATTTCTGAATTATGTTTAAATTTTTCTCTTTGTTTTAAATTCTGTTTTTGAATAATTGCAACATTAGGATAGTTTATTTTCACTGCCTAGTTTTTTTTTATATATCATGAAGTCTTTTGTGAGTCCTTTTTAAATTCAAGAAAGAAAATGCAAATGTTATTTCAAGTTTTTACAATATCAATAAAAGCATAGTTTGTCTTCATAAGAATTGTTGTGAGTTGTTATAAGAGCAAGAATAAAAGAGATTAAGATCAAGAGAGATCATTCAACAAAACTAAGAAACAAGGAACTAAGTGTAGAACCTTGAATGAATAAAAAGGGAAAGTAAGTCATAAAAGGCAACTAGTCTTAGAAGGTACGACAAGTAAAGGTTAAGGGGTGTTCCTTGAACATCTATAGAACCAAGAAGTAGTAAGTAATAAAGACCCAAGGCTCTGAGCATCAACTACTAGGATGGAAAGAAACATTAAAAAGCTCCAAAGAGTTAGAGGACCTAGTAGATGCTTGTGGTGAAGATGTGTCAAGAAGAGACCTGGGCAAGTAAATTCTTAGGGGTGTTTCAACACCTAGTACCCTAAAGCCAACTGGTTTGCGAGTGCTAATTGAAAGCCTAATTAAAGGGTTGTCTTGAGATAAAACACTTAGAGTCGTGGTCAATAAATAGAAAAGAAAGAACAACCAAAAAGAAAATGAAATAACTCTTGCTACTTCAAGGTGACAATCAATAAAAAGGACCCCTGAAGCTTATACTTGAAGGAACCCTCAAGGATCTAGGAACCTTTGTGACAATGAAACAAAATTATTCATGCATGTGTTAAGCACTTAGTCCTACTCTTAGTCATGTTGCATCTATTCAAGGTCAAAGTCTCAAGTCATAAAAAGGGCTACTCACACTAATTTGCTTGGGACAAGCAAAGCTTAAGTTTGGTGTTGTGATGACTTGCATAATCTACCCTTTCTTCTTGTATAAAAAGGACCATAAAAGGGCATAATCTCATTAGATCACTGCAATTCATGCATTATTTTATGAACAGTATAGTACATTGCTTTGAAATGAGTTTGTGCTGAATTTCAGGTGAAAAAGACATCAAAAAGGGGAAGAAAACAACAAAACAAGTTGGGCGTGCGAAAGGGGCGTGCCACTTAAAGTAAACGCCACAAAATTGCACTGGCGTGGCACGCCAGTACTAAAGTCCAAAGAGGATCCCCCAAGCATATACATGGGCGTGGCATGCCAGGAGCTGCGCGTGGCATGCCAGTACAACTTTCCAGAGAGCAACAATGAAGGCCACTAAAGGAGGTGTGGCACACCAGGCTGGGCGTGGCACGCCAAACCCATCACTTAAGCCATGGGCGTGCCACTTAGCATCGAAGGCGTGGCACGCCAGCTTTAAAAATCACTTGGGCGTGCCACTTAAGGAACCAGGCGTGGCACGCCAAGCTAAGAAGGACACAAATGAATGGGCGTGCCACTTGAGCAATATGGCGTGGCACGCTTGTACAAAATTCCAGAGAAGAAGTTGAAGGCTAAAAAGGCTGGGCGTGCCACTTGAGCAGTAAGGCGTGGCACGCCAAGCTTCCACCCTTACTTGGGCGTGCCACTTGAGCATCTGGGTGTGGCACGCCGAGGTACAAAGAAGGCCAAAGCAAAGGCTGGGCGTGCCACTTGGTGTCGAAGACGTGGCACGCCAGCTCAAGATTCTCACCTGGGCGTGCCACTTGAATGCTAGGCGTGGCACGCCAGCTACTGGAACCAAGGCAAATGATGGGCGTGGCACGCCAACACCTGAGCATGGCACGCTGGTTATATTTTCCAGAGAGGGAGAAACAAGGCCAACCATATGGGCGTGCCACTTGATATCGAAGGTGTGGCACGCCAGCTTTAAAAATCACTTGGGCGTGCCACTTGAGTCCTAGCCATAGCACGCCACCATCACCAATCACCCAAGAGAAAACCTGGGCGTGCCACTTAAGATCTGGGCGTGGCACGCCAAGCAGAGGAGCCAAGCACATGAAGGGCATGGCACGCCAAACCCTAGGCGAGCCACGTTAGTTCAACTTTCCAGAGAGATAGATTAAGCACATAGCATGGGCGTGGCACGCCAAACCCTGGGTGTGCCACGATAGTTCAAATTTCTAGAATCTAACAAGGAGAGGGAAAAGGCCTGGGCGTGCCACTTGGGCTCGAAGGCGTGGCACGCC
Source organism: Arachis hypogaea (assembly GCF_003086295.3). Lineage (NCBI taxonomy): Eukaryota > Viridiplantae > Streptophyta > Magnoliopsida > Fabales > Fabaceae > Arachis > Arachis hypogaea. Next base: position 34,725,729 of record NC_092046.1, on the reverse strand, counting down.
AGGCTAACCAAGGCTTTAAAAAGGCATGGACGTGCCACTTGGGCTCGAAGGCGTGGCACGCCAGGCTGTCCAAGGCTTTAAAGAACCCTGGGCATGCCACTTGGGCTCAAAGGCGTGGCACACAAGGGTGGTCAGTGAAAGGAGGCGTGCCACTTGAGGATTGGGCGTGGCACGCCAAGGCAGAATCAGAGCAAGGCATGGCACGCCACTAAAGCGCCAATCACACGCCAGCTGTGAGATCACGTTTATTGAGTTTCTTTTTCCCTCCAAAATGTAATTTTACTTTCACTTTTGTATTTTTCTTTATTTGCTATTGTTAGGAGTGGTATATATACCCCTTGGAAGTACTGAAGAAGGGGTTAAGCAGTTGAGCTATTAGTTGAAGCATAGTTAGATTCATTTTTTCATCTTTTACTTTTTCTTGAGCTATGAGTAGCTAAATTCCCTCTCATTGAGAGAGGGAGCTATGTTGTACTTGATGGATTAATGATAGTGAATTTCTTCTTCTCTTCATCTTCTCTTTGATTTGCTAGAAGGAATTTCGTTCTTCATGCTAGTGTTCAATCACCTTAGAAAAGGGGTTGAATACAAAATGGGTTTCATGGGAACTTTGGAAAAGGAAACATGAAACCATGCTAGAAATCCCTTCTCACACTTGAGTAGGATCTGGATTTTGGTGTTTGGATATGGTGACATACTTCCTCTACTTGGACATATGATGATGTGTGGTATAATCAGGGACCAAGCATATCTCTCTTCATGAGCAATTAGACCAAGGAATTGGCTATTGATCAAGATCTGAGAGATTGAGTCACCAAGGGATTGGGGCTCAATCAATCATGATTGCCAAGAGGTCAATGAGTTGCATGATTGAAAAGGATATGAGCTAGATTTAATCCAAAGAGGCAACATCTCCTGATCTCAATGAATTTCCCTATTCTTATCTTCCACTTTCTTTATAGCTTTCTTTACATTCTGCAATTTCCCATTCCAATTTACAATTGAGTCATTTAAGCTTCTGCTTTTTATTTTCTTGTCATTTTCAATTTTGCTATTTACTGCTTTCCTTTACTTTTTGAGTCATTTATATTCCTGCACATTTACAATTCTGTACTCACAATTTATTTTGCTTAGCTTGACTAATTCACCAATTAATTGAAATTGCTCAAATCTATCAATCTCTGTGGATACAATCCCACTCTACTGTGGTTATTACTTGACGATAATTTTGATGCGCTTGCCAAAAGAACGGATTCACAAATTTTATAATGGGATGTGAATTCAGCTCATCAATATCAAAAACTTATTTAGTACAGTCTTATGCTTAAACTTTTAAGAATTATATTTTAACTTCGAGCTTTTAAATATTTTTACTTTTAACCCAGCCTATTTTACAAATTAATAAAATAACTTTACATATTTTATTAATACCAAAAATATGTTTAAACTTTTATAAAATATCTGTTTTATTCTTAACTTCTTTGTTAATACTCAAAATACTCCTAAACTTGTTTAATTACTAATTAAATCTCAATTTTTATTTAAATTACCATTTTATCCTTAAAATAATTTATGTGTTGGTGATAGTCTCTTCCTCAAGAAAACCGAATTCCTTCTTGATTTTCTTTCAAATTTTTTTGTTTGATTTTTAATCAATTTTTTTAATTTTTCGGTTATTGATTACTTTCAGCTTTCACTTTAATCTTTCAACCACTAAATCTCATTAATTTTTTCAATATTAAAGTTTAACAACAGCCATCAAATCAGGTCACAATAGATCATTTTTGGCAGCCTTATCAAAACCAAAATATAAAGCATTAAATCAATAATATTTCATTAAAATTCAAACACAAAATCATTCTATTTCAAGCCACAAACTTCCAATCAACAATCACACATTAAAAACACATTTAATTATTATAAAATTACCAAGTCCTATTTTCATACGAAAATCACAACAGCCAAAATTTCATAAAAGGTTTCAGACCGAATAATTGAAAAAGAAAACATTGAAAATCGGCTACTCCACATTCTCCTCACTTTGGCCAAACCATACAAACTAAAAAAAATTCTACCATTGGTTTTTTTCGAACAAAAATAACGTCAACTTGAAGAAAAAAAAAATACAAACACTTTAATCGAATTAAATTTTTTATTATAATTACAGTCTTACATAACTTAAAAAATTCGAGCTTGAAGGTTTACAGTTCCATGGCTTCTCACCCTTGATCTCTCTCCCTTTCTTAAGCTTCGGTGATCAAGAGAAGAAGGAAGATTAATGATTAATGAGGGTGATGAGGTGTTTAGCTAAGTGGGCACGCAAGTGTCACTTAATGTAATTGTGTTAAGGTTTTAAACTTCTGAGTTAGCAGTTCAAGTTATAAATATCTTAAACGAATAACTATAAAAGTTGGATATATTAAAACAGAAGTAATAATATATAGAGATGGATATATATAAATTACTAATATAAATGACATTAATAACATAATGATTATAAGAATAGAACATATATGATAAAACATTAGCAAAATTAAGTTCACCGAAAAATACCAATATTTACTCATACCGACAGATTTTGAATTCGATAATAATATAATTAAACAAATCTTTATTTTAATTAAAACAAATAAAAATAAGATATCAATATAATAATAATAATAATAATAATAATAATAATAATAATAATATTATTATTATTATTATTATTATTATTATTATTATTATTATTATCTTTTCTCGAAATATCTCATTATAATAAAAATTATATAAAATTTTAATTAATTTAAACTTTAGTTATCATAAAATTAATTTAATTATTTTTAATAAATTAGTTTTTAAAAATAAAAAATTTTAATTAATAAAATAAATTATAATTTTTTTATATTTAAATTTTTTAAAAAATGGATGTCGTTACATCACTACTGCTTGAAAGGAGAAGACGGATAAATGAAGCAAAAAAACATCAATTTTTTTTTTTAATTTCAAGAACTCGATGGTTAACGAGTTCATTAGATTTTTTCCGATTTTTTTCGATCTAATACTAGTTTATATTTTCAATAGTTCTAATAGATAATTGAATTTGATTGGACATTAATTTTTAATTTTGTTAATTAAATTGGTCGATCTGATTTAATTTTCAACCATGTTAATATAAGAATCGGAGACCAACACCATTATCATTTTTCAGCTAATAATTATGGTGTACCGTTTAACCGTTTAAGCATGCATTTAATTAGTGAAAAAACATGAAAAATCTACTCTCTTCAACCAACAAAGTAATCACCAATTGACTATTAACAAAAATTCTAAACTTAAAAACAACAAAAATATCTAAAACTCAACTAAGATATTTAAAAGTGAATAGAAGTAAAACCAATTTAGTTAAACCACTATAATTTTTGCAATTCAAATGATTTTGTAAATATAAAATAAAATAGAGGGTTCAAAAACAAAGTATTTTTTCAAAATATTTAACGAACCCACACCATAAATCGTCCTTTTATCCACCACAAACCATCATTTTACCCACCACTATCATAAAGCCCATCGCCAGCAACAACAATGAATGGGAGGAAAGAAGATCCTAATAGTGGCAGAGACAATTACAGCGATAGCAGAACTTGGAGTGTAGGAATACGCCAGCAACACCAAGACGAACAATTACAGCGATAGCGGTGATCACACTTAAAACAACAGAGACAAGATTTAGCAATAAGGCAAAACATGCAGCAAGGCCTCCTCCTCTCCTTCTCGGTGTTCATTTCTCCCTTCTCTATTGCTTCCTTGGTGACGGCTCAGGGTGGAAGAGCAGAGAAAAAAAAAAAGTAAACAAATAGTTTCAAATTTTTTATATTAATATTGTTCTTATTAATAGTTAAAAAAAATATAGTTATTGGATTGTTTGTATTAAATGGTCTTAAACAGCTTTTGAAAGTAAATGGTACAACCAGTGTTCTGAAAATCGAACCGAACCGGCCGATTCGACCGGGTTAACCGGAAATCGGTCCTTTAGCCAATTCAGTTGACATGAAAAATTGGCTAGCAAAAAATCGATAAAAAAACCGGTCAAATCGATGATAAACCGACGAATCGGTGAAATCGGACGATTTTTTAACGGGTTTTAAAATTTTAATTAAAAAAAACAAAGAAATTCATCATATAAAAGGCTGCCTCCTCAAATTCCCTCCCTCAGACAAACCCTAACGGCTTAACCCACAACCTCCCTCTTGCTCTCTCAGCCACCACAAGCAGCAGCCATCGCCTCTACCGCCACCGAACTCTTCTCGTCAGCTAAAAGGTGCTATCGCCGCGTGGCAGTGGCAGACAGAGTGTCAGATCGAAGCCCTTGTCCGTCGATCCTCTTCTCCTCCACGCCGTCGCCTCTGGACTTGCATGTCAAAGCTCGTGGCCGTCTTCTACTCTTCTCTACGTCGTCGTGATGGTTGTGGACTTGCAGATCGAGGATCTGTCAGTTTGAATCCTATCTTCGTCTCTGTCTCGCCGTTCTACCCTCTTCGGCAGTTGAGTTTCATTCCTCCCTCGTCTTGGTCTCTGTCTCACCATTCCTCCACCGTCTCTGTCTCTGTCTCGCTGTTCCTCCTTCGCCGACAGTTGGGTTTTGTTACAACCTCATCTGTCTCTGTTTCGCCTGTCTCTGAGTTTTATGATTCTGAATTTCTGTTTTGTATGATTCTGGAACCGAAAATGTTTAGGATTATGAGTATGCACTGCTGAAATCTATGTTTGCTTCAGTTTATGTTTGTTCATTTTGTTTATTTTATTGATTCAGTTATTGTGATTATTGAGTTGCTATTTTCTGATGATTGGGTTGCAATTTTTTTCTGTTTTTTTTCTTAGTTAGGGTTATTGGTGGTGTGATTTGCTGAATTTGGATTCAGCATATGTGGATTGTGAGTGCATCTAAATTTCAATTTTTTGTGATTGAGTGGCTAAATTTTCTGATGCTTTGGAATTCTCTGGAATGTCTGTTTGGATTGTGAGGATTTATTTTGGGTATTTATGCTGATTATTTTATTAGAATTTGAAAGTTAATTAGAAATTTGTAATATTTAAAATTATTTATGCTGATTATTATTTATGTTATTATTTTATTTGAATATCTAAAATTATATATTAAATTTTTAATAATTTTATTATATATTTAACTAAATCGGTCTAACTACGGTTCGATCTCGGTTGGCTATTGAACCATTAAACTAGTTACTTGACCGATTTAATGACCGGTTTGGTTTTCGCAACCTTGGTACAACCTATTGAAAATTGATAAAAAAAAAAAAAATTCAAAGATACAACTATAAAATATAGGTGACTTTTAACTTTGTTTCGTTCTTATATTTTGGTTGCTCTGTGAATATATATATATATATAGTTGCCCAATATTTTAAGGATATAAAAAATCATATAAACTTTGAAAAATTAATTATTAATTAAAAAATTAATTTTCATAATTTAAAAGAATAAAAATAATTGAAATACGAATTTTAACATTAATTTTTAAAAATTTTGGTCTAAAATTTGACCAATAGACTGAATCGATTGAACCAAATCCAAACCAGGACTAAGACCCATCATTAAATGAGAGAGCTTAGCCTTTTTTTTCCTAAAATTAAAGGGAAGCACACCGAAGCTTGGGGGAAGAGAAGGGAAGAAGAACTCTAACCCCATCCAATATTCAATCCATCATATCTCTCAATTCGGAGCTCCGATTGTCGCACCATTTGCGGCCACGTGACCACTGTATCAAGTTCTTCAAAACCATCCGAATGAAGTGGTAAGGAATTAGCAATTTCTCATTCAGTCTCTCCTCCTCTCAATTTTGAAATTTTGGGTTATGGGTATTGAAGATTTTGATGTTTTGATGTTTTAGAATCAAGTTAGCTTGCGGAGATTGTTGTGTTTTATCCAAAGCAACTGTGGGTAAGGTGAGGAAACTATTAAACCTTTGTGAATTATTTAAATTGGTAACCTTATGTTGATTATGGTGAATGGTGCACGAAATTGTGATGTCCAGGCTCAAACAAATCCTGGTAATGGCTCCAAAGCTTGGTGCTCTGATCTTAATTCATAATTGTCACAACTTCGATACAACTAACCAGCAAGTGCACTGGGTCGTCCAAGTAATACCTTACGTGAGTAAGGGTCGAATCCCACGGAGATTGTTGGTATGAAGCAAGCTATGGTCACCTTGTAAATCTCAGTCAGGCAGATATAAAGTGATAACGGTGTTTTCGAATATTAATTAATAAAATAGGGATAGAGACACTTATGTAATTCATTGATAGGAATTTCAGATAAGTGAATGGAGATGCTTTCGTTCCTCTGAACCTCTGCTTTCCTGCTATCTTCATCCAGTCAGTCTTACTCCTTTCCATGGCTGGCTTTATGTGATACATCACCACTGTCAATGGCTACTTCCGGTCATCTCTCGGGAAAATGATCCAATGCCCTGTCACGGCATGGCTAATCGTCTGGAGGCATCACCCTTGTCAATGGCTTCATCTTATCCTCTCAGTGAATAATATGCTCACGCACCCTGTCACGGCACGGCTATTCATCTGTCGGTTCTCGATCATGCTGGAATAGGATTTACTATCCTTTTGCGTCTGTCACTAACGCCCTGCAATCGCGAGTTAGGAGCTCGTCACAGTCATTCAATCATTGAATCCTACTCGGAATACCACAGACAAGGTTTAGACTTTCCGGATTCTCTTGAATGCCGCCATCATTCTAGCTTACGCCACGAAGATTCTGGTTAGGAGATCTAAGAGATACTCATTCTAGCTTATTTCATGTAGAACGGAAGTGTTTGTCAGGCACGCGTTCATAAGGGAGAAGGATGATGAGCGTCACACATAATCATCACCTTCATCACGTTCTTGGGTGCGAATGGATATCTTAGAAGAGAAATAAGAAGAATTGAATAGAAAACAGTAGTACTTTGCATTAATCTTTGAGGAACAGCAGAGCTCCACACCTTAATCTGTGGAGTGTAGAAACTCTACCGTATGAAAATACATAAGTGAAGGTCCAGGCATGGCCGAGATGGCCAGCCCCCTAAAACGTGATCAAAGGATCATAAGGTAATCCAAAGATGGTCTAAAAGACTAGTAAAAGGTCCTATTTATAATAAACTAGTCACTAGGGTTTACATGAGTAAGTAATTGATGCATAAATCCACTTCCTGGGCCCACTTGGTGTGTGTTTGGACTGAGCCTGAGTGTTGCACGTGCAGAGGCCATTTGTGGAGTTGAACGCCAGTTTCTGTGCCAGTTTAGGCGTTCAACTCTGGTTTTGGATCCTTTTCTGGCGCTGGACGCCAGATTTGGGTAGAAAGCTGGCGTTGAACGCCAGTTTACGTCGTCTATTCTTGGCCAAAGTATAGACTATTATACATTGCTGGAAAGCCCTGGATGTCTACTTTCCAACGCAATTGGAAGCGCGCCATTTCGAGTTCTGTAGCTCCAGAAAATCAACTTTGAGTGCAGGAAGGTCAGAATCTAACAGCATCAGCAGTCCTTTTTCAACCTCTGAATCTGATTTCTGCTCAAGTCCCTCAATTTCAGCCACAAAATACCTGAAATCACAGAAAAACACACAAACTCATAGTAAAGTCCAGAAATGTGAATTTAACACAAAATCTATTAAAAACATCCCTAAAATTAACTAGATCCTACTAAAAACATACTAAAAACAATGTCAAAAAGCGTATAAATTATCCGCTCATCACAACACCAAACTTAAATTGTTGCTTGTCCCCAAGCAACTGAAAATCAAAATAGGATAAAAAGAATAGAATATACTATAAATTCCAAACTATCAATGAAACATAGCTTCAATCATATGAGCGGGACTTATAGCTTTTTGCCTCTTAAATAGTTTTGGCATCTCACTTTATCCATTGAGGTTCAGAATGATTGGCATCTATAGGAACTCAGAGTTCGAATAGTGTCATTGACTCTCCTAGTTCAGTATGATGATTCTTGAACACAGCTTCTTTATGAGTCTTGGCCGTGGCCCTAAGCACTTTGTTTTCCAGTATTACCACTGGATACATAAATGCCACAGATACATAATTGGGTGAACCTTTTCAGATTGTGACTCAGCTTTGCTAAAGTCCCCAATTAGAGGTGTCCAGGGTTCTTAAGCACACTCTTCTTTTGCTTTGGACCTTGACTTTAACCGCTCAGTCTCAAGTTTTCACTTGACACCTACACGCCACAAGCACATGGTTAGGGACAGCTTGGTTTAGCCGCTTAGACCGGAATTTTATTCCTTTAGGCCCTCCTATCCACTGATGCTCAAAGCCTTGGGATCCTTTTTATTGCCCTTGCCTTTTGGTTTTAAGGGTTATTGGCTTTTTGCTCTTGCCTCTTGGTTTTAAGAGCTTTTGGCTTTTTATGCTTGCTTTTTCTTTTTCTTTCTATTTTTTTTTCGCCTATTTTTTTTTTTTTTTTTTTGCAAGCTTTGTTCTTTGCTGCTTTTTCTTGCTTCAAGAATCATTTTTATGATTTTTCAGATTATCAAATAACATGTCTCCTAGTCATCATTCTTTCAAGAGCCAACATATTTAACATTCTTAAACAACAACTTCAAAAGACATATGCACTGTTCAAGCATACATTCAGAAAACAAGAAGCATTGTCACCACATCAATATAATTAAACTAAGTTCAAGGATAAATTCGAAACTCACGTACTTCTTGTTTTTTTGAATTAAAACAGTTTTTATTTAAGAGAGGTGATGGATTCATAGGACATTCATAACTTTAAGACAAAGTTACTAACTACTAATGATCATGTAATGAAGACACAAACATGGATAAGCACATAACATATAAAATGAAAAAAAAAACAGAGAAAGTAAGAACAAGGAATGAGTCCACCTTAGTGATGTCCTTGAGCTCTTCTATGTCTCTTCCTTGTCTTTGCTGCTCCTCCTTCATTGCTTTTAGATCTTCTCTGATTTCATGAAGGATGATGGAGTGCTCCTGATGTTCCACCCTTAGTTGCTTCCAATAATTGTGTGGAAGAAAATGAATCCCCTGAGGTATCTCAGGGATCTCTTGATTTGCAGTCAAATGTTCTACCACTGAGCTATAGACCCTTGATGGAAGCTTTTGTCTTCCCTTTCCTCTTTCTAGAGGTTTCTCTGGCCTTAGGTGCCATCAATGGTTATGGAAAAAACAAAAAAGCTATGCTTTTGCCACACCAAACTTAGAATGTTGCTCGCCCTCGAGCAAAAGAAGAAAAAATAGAAGAATAAGAAGAAGATATGGAGGAGATGGATGGGAGTGTGTATTCGGCCATATGGGTGGGATTGGGTGGGTGAGAGATGTTGAATTTTTGAAGGTAGTGGGTGTATGGATGTGAGTGGTAAATGGAAAAAAAAAAGGAAGGGATGATCATGAATGGAAAGAGAGATGATGAGGTAGGTGGGGATCCTGTGGGGTCCACAGATCCTGAGGTGTCAAGGCATTTACATCCCTGCACCAATTTAGGCATGTAAAATGCCCTTGCACACAACTCTGGGCGTTCAGCGCCAGGTTGGTGCCCATTTTGGGCGTTCAACGCCTCTTTGCTGCCATTTCTGGCGTTGAACGCCAGAACCATGCTTGTTCGGGGCGTTCAGCGCCAGGATGCTCCCATTCTGGGCGCCAGAACTATGCTCTGTTCTGGCGTTTGAACGCCAGACAGATGCTCCTCCAGGGTGTGATTTTTCTTCTGCTGTTTTTGATTCCGTTTTCAATTTTTCTATTTATTTTGTGACTCCACATGATCATGAACCTAAGAAAACATGAAAAACAATGAAAATAAAAGTTAGATAAACATTGGGTTGCCTCCCAACAAGCGCTTCTTTAATGTCAATAGCTTGACAGTGGGCTCTCATGGAGCCTTACAGATGTGCAGAGCTTTGTTGAGACTCTCCAACACCAAACTTAGAGTTTGGATATGGGAGTTCAACACCAAACTTAGAGTTTGGTTGTGGCCTCCCAACACCAAACTTAGAGTTTGACTGTGGGGGCTCTGGTTGACTCTGCTTTGAGAGAAGCTTTTCAAGCTTCCTCTCCATGGTTGCAGAGGGAGATCCTTGAGTTTTGAATACAAGGGAGTTCTCATTCCATTGAAGAACTATTTCACCTCTGTCAACATCAATCACAGCTCTTGCTGTGGCCAGGAAAGGTCTTCCTAGGATGATGGATTCATCCTCTTCCTTTCCAGTATCCAGGACTATGAAATCAGTAGGTATGTAAAGGCCCTCAACCTTTACTAATACATCTTCTACTTGTCCATAAGCCTGTCTTCTTGAGCTGTTTGCCATCTCTAGTGAGATTTTAGCAGCTTGCACCCCATAGATTCCCAGTTTCTCTATTACAGAGAGGGGCATGAGGTTTATTCCTGAACCAAGGTCACACAGAGCCTTAAAGATCATGGTGCCTATGGTACAGGGTATTATGAACTTTCCAGGATCCTGTCTCTTCTGAGGCAATGTCAGTTGATCCAGATCACTTAGTTCATTGATGAACAAGGGAGGTTCAACTTCCCAAGTATCAATGCCAAATAATTTGGCATTTAGCTTCATGATTGCACCAAGAAACTTGGCAGTTTGCTCTTCAGTAACATCCTCATTCTCTTCAGAAGAGGAATACTCATCAGAGCTCATGAAGGGCATAAGAAGGTTCAATGGGATCTCTATGGTCTCTAGATGGGCCCCAGAGTCCTTTGGTTCCTCAGAGGGAAGCTCCTTATTGACCACTGGACGTCCCAGGAGGTCTTCCTCCTTGGGATTCACGTCCTCTCCTCTCCTCACAGGTTCGGCCATGGCGCTTATGTCAATGGCCTTGCACTCTCCTTTTGGATTCTCTTCTGTATTGCTTGGGAGAGTACTAGGAGGGATTTCAGTGATCCTTTTACTCAGCTGGCCCACTTGTGCTTCCAGATTTCTAATGAAAGACCTTGTTTCATTCATGAAACTTACAGTGGCTTTAGATAGATCAGAGACTAGATTTGCTAAATTAGAAGCATTTTGTTCAGAGTTCTCTGTCTGTTGCTGAGTTGATGATGGAAAAGACTTGCTATTGTTAAACCTGTTTCTTCCACCATTGTTAAAGCCTTGTTGAGGCTTTTGATCCTTCCATGAGAAATTTGGATGATTTCTCCATGATGAGTTATAGGTGTTTCCATAAGGTTCACCTAAGTAGTTCACCTCTGCTATTGCAGGGTTCTCAGGATCATAAGCTTCTTCTTCAGGAGAAGCCTCTTGAGTACTGTTGGATGCAGCTTGCATTCCATTCAGACTCTGAGAAATCATATTGACTTGCTGAGTCAATATTTTATTCTGAGCCAATATGGCATTCAGAGTATCAACTTCAAGAACTCCCTTCTTCATAGGCGTCCCATTACTCACAGGATTCCTTTCAGAAGTGTACATGAACTGGTTATTAGCAACCATGTCAATGATTTCTTGAGCTTCTGCAGGCGTTTTCTTTAGGTGAATGGATCCACCTGCAGAAGTGTCCAGTGACATCTTTGATAGCTCAGATAAACCATCATAGAATATATCCAGGATGGTCCATTCTGAAAGCATGTCAGAAGGACACTTTTTGGTCAACTGTTTGTATCTTTCCCAAGCTTCATAGAGGGATTCACCTTCTTTCTGTCTGAAGGTTTGAACATCAGCTCTAAGCTTGCTCAGCTTTTGAGGAGGAAAGTACTTGGCTAAGAAAGCCGTGACCAGCTTATCCCAAGAGTTCAGGCTGTCTTTGAGTTGAGAATCCAACCATAATCTAGCTCTGTCTCTTACAGCAAAAGGGAAAAGCATGAGCCTGTAGACTTCAGGATCTACTCCATTAGTCTTAACAGTATCACATATCTGCAAGAATTCAGTTAAGAACTGAAAAGGATCTTCAGATGGAAGTCCATGAAACTTGCAGTTCTGCTGCATCAGAGAAACTAGTTGAGGTTTCAGCTCAAAGTTGTTTGCTCCAATGGCAGGAATGGAGATGCTTCTTCCATGCAAATTGGAATTAGGTGCAGTAAAGTCACCAAGCATCTTCCTTACATTATTATTATTTTCGGCTGCCATCTCCTCTTCCTGTTCGAAAATTTCTGAAAGGTTTTCTCTAGATTGTTGTAATTTAGCTTCTCTTAATTTTCTCTTCAGAGTCCTTTCAGGTTCTGGATCTGCTTCCACAAGAATGTTCTTATCCTTGCTCCTGCTCATATGACAAAGAAGAAGGCACAGAAAAATAATAATAATAATGGAGATCCTTTATACCACAGTATAGGGATCCCTGTGTGAGTGGAAGAAGAGGGAGAGACAAAGAATGTAATATAATGGAAGAAACACAACTGTGAGGATGGAAGAGAGGTGAGATGAGATGTTAGGATATGAATGAATAAATAGAATGAGATGGGGGAGGGATAATTTTCGAAAATTATTTTGAAAAAGAGTTAGTGATTTTCGAAAATGGTTTTTGAAAAATGTTAGTACTTTTTTTTTTTCGAAAAAATTTTTAAAATCAAAAATAAAAATAATTAGTTAATAAAAAAGAAATTTTTGAAAAAGATGGAAGATATTTTCGAAAATTAGAGAGAGAGAGTTATTTAGGTAGTTTTGAAAAAGTTAAGAAACAAACAAAAAGTTAGTTAGTTAGTTGAAACAAATTTTGAAAAGATAAGAGGTTAGGAAGTTAGAGAAGATATTTTTAAAAGATATTTTTGAAAAAGATAAGATAAGAAGATATTTTAGAAAGTAGTTTTGAAAAAGATTTGATTTTTAAAATCACAATTAATGACTTGATTCACAAGAAATCACAAGATATGATTTTAGAACTTAAAGTTTGAATCTTTCTTAACAAGCAAGTAACAAACTTCAAATTTTTGAATCAAAACATTAATTGATTATGTTATTTTCGAAAATTTGGTATAAAAATAAGAAAAAGATTTTTGAAAAATATTTTTGGAATTTTCGAAAATAACTAAGAATTTTGAAAAAGATTTGATTTTTGAAAAAGATTTTGAAAAAGATAAGATTTTCAAATTGAAAATTTGATTTGACTGATAAGAAACAATTTGATTTTAAAAATTTTTTGAAAAAGTCAATCCAAATTTAGAATTTGATGAGAGAAAAAGGGAAAGATAATTTTTTTGATTTTTGAAGTTTTTATGAAAAACATGAAAATTATGCAATGCATGAAATTTTTGGATCAAAACAATGAATGCATGCAAGAATGCTATGAATGTCAAGATGAACACCAAGAACACTATGAATGTCAAGATGAACATCATAGACACATATTTTGAAAAAAAAAAATTTTTATGCAAAGAAAACATGCAAGACACCAAACTTAGAATTCTTTAATGCTTAGACACTAAGAATTCAAGAATGCATATGATAAACATGAAAAGACACAAAACAAAAAATCATCAAGATCAAACAAGAAGACTTACCAAGAACAACTTGAAGATCATGAAGAACACTATGAATGCATGATATTTTCGAAAAATGCTAGATGCATATGCAAGTGACACCAAACTTATGATATGACTCAAGACTCAAACAAGAAACACAAAAATATTTTTGATTTTTATGATTTTCTAATTTTTTTTTCGAAAATTATATGAAAAAAGAAAAATAAGGATTCCAAAATTTTTAATATGAATTCCAAGAATCTTGCATTTTTAGTCTAAAGCTTCAGTCTAGGAATTAGACATGGCTCACTAGCCAGCCAAGCTTTCAATGAAAGCTCCAGTCCAAAACACTAGACATGGCCAATGGCCAGCCAAGCTTCAGCAAACATATGAATGTAATTCATTCAATTTTAATCCAAAACCTCAGTCCAAAAGAATTTAGACATGGCTTTACAGCCAGCCAGGCTTTAGCATGCTTCATGAAACTCTAGAATTCATTCTTAAAAATCTTGAATAAAATTTTTGAAAACATTTTTATTTTATTTTATTTTATTTTATTTTATTTTTTTTCGAAAACAGATGAGAAAATTTTAGAAAAATTTTGAAAAATTTTTGAAAAGAAAATAAAAAGAAAAGTACCTAATCTGAGCAACAAGATGAACCGTCAGATGTCCAAACTCAAACAATCCCCGGCAACGTGAGCAACTTGGTGCTCTGATCTCAATACATAATTGTCACAACTTCGATACAACTAACCAGCAAGTGCACTGGGTCGTCCAAGTAATACCTTACGTGAGTAAGGGTCGAATCCCACGGAGATTGTTGGTATGAAGCAAGCTATGGTCACCTTGTAAATCTCAGTCAGGCGGATATAAAATAATCATGGAGTTTTCGAATATTAATTAATAGAATAGGGATAGAGATACTTATGTAAATCATTGGTGAGAATTTCAGATAAGCGAATGGAGATGCTTGTCGTTCCTCTGAACCTCTGCTTTCCTGCTATCTTCATCCAATCAGTCTTACTCCTTTCCATGGCTAGCTTTATGCAAGGGCATCACCGTTGTCAGTGGCTACATCCCCTCCTCTCAGTGAATAATATGCTCACGCACCCTGTCACGGCACGACTATTCATCTGTCGGTTCCCGATCATGCTGGAATAGGATTCACCCTCCTATTGCGTCTGTCACTAATGCCCAGCACTCGCGAGTTTGAAGCTCGTCACAGTCATTCAATCATTGAATCCTACTCGAAATACCACAGACAAGGTTTAGACCTTCCGGATTCTCTTGAATGTCGCCATCATTCTAGCTTACGCCACGAAGATTCTGGTTAGGAGATCTAAGAGATACTCATTCTAGCTTATTTCATGTAGAACAGAAGTGTTTGTCAGGCACGCGTTCATAAGGGAGAAGGATGATGAGCGTCACACATAATCATCACCTTCATCACGTTCTTGGGTGCGAATGGATATCTTAGAAAAGAAATAAGAAGAATTGAATAGAAAACAGTAGTACTTTGCATTAATCTTTGAGGAACAGCAGAGCTCCACACCTTAATCTATGGAGTGTAGAAACTCTACCGTATGAAAATACATAAGTGAAGCTCCAGGCATGGCCGAGATGGCCAGCCCCCTTGATCTAAGAACAATGCGTTCAAAGATGATCCTAAGATCCTAAGATGGTCAAAAGATGGTCAAAAAGACTAGTAAAAGGTCCTATTTATAATAAACTAGTCACTAGGGTTTACATGAGTAAGTAATTGATGCATAAATCCACTTCCTGGGCCCACTTGGTGTGTGTTTGGGCTGAGCATGAGTGTTGCACGTGCAGAGGCCATTTGTGTAGTTGAACGCCAGTTTCTGTGCCAGTTTGGGCGTTCAACTCTGGTTTTGGATCCTTTTCTGGCGCTGGACGCCAGATTTGGGTAGAAAGCTGGCGTTGAACGCCAGTTTACGTCTTCTATTCTTGGCCAAAGTATGGACTATTATATATTGCTGGAAAGCCCTGGATGTCTACTTTCCAACGCAATTGGAAGCGCGCCATTTCGAGTTCTGTAGCTCCAGAAAATCCACTTTGAGTGCAGGGAGGTCAGAATCCAACAGCATCAGCAGTCCTTTTTCAACCTCTGAATCTGATTTCTGCTCAAGTCCCTCAATTTCAGCCAGAAAATACCTAAAATCACAAAAAAACACACAAACTCATAGTAAAGTCCAGAAATGTGAATTTAACACAAAATCTATTAAAAACATCCCTAAAAGTAACTAGATCCTACTAAAAACATACTAAAAACAATGTCAAAAAGCGTATAAATTATCTGCTCATCACACAATGCCCTGTCACGGCATGGCTAATCGTCTGGAGGCATCACCCTTGTCAATGGCTTCATCTTATCCTCTCAGTGAATAATATGCTCACGCACCCTGTCACGGCACGGCTATTCATCTGTCGGTTCTCGATCATGCTGGAATAGGATTTACTATCCTTTTGCGTTTGTCACTAACGCCCTGCAATCGCGAGTTAGGAGCTCGTCACAGTCATTCAATCATTGAATCCTACTCGGAATACCATAGACAAGGTTTAGACTTTCCGGATTCTCTTGAATGCCGCCATCATTCTAGCTTACGCCACGAAGATTCTGGTTAGGAGATCTAAGAGATATTCATTCTAGCTTATTTCATGTAGAACAGAAGTGTTTGTCAGGCACGCGTTCATAAGGGAGAAGGATGATGAGCGTCACACATAATCATCACCTTCATCACGTTCTTGGGTGCGAATGGATATCTTAGAAGCGAAATAAGAAGAATTGAATAGAAAACAGTAGTACTTTGCATTAATCTTTGAGGAACAGCAGAGCTCCACACCTTAATCTGTGGAGTGTAGAAACTCTACCGTTAAAAATACATAAGTGAAGGTCCAGGCATGGCCGAGATGGCCAGCCCCCTAAAACGTGATCAAAGGATCATAAGGTAATCCAAAGATGCCTAATACAATAGTAAGAGGTCCTATTTATAATAAACTAGCTACTAGGGTTTACATGAGTAAGTATTTGATGTATAAATCCACTTCCGGGGCCCACTTGGTGTGTGTTTGGGCTGAGCTTAAGTGTTGCACGTGCAGAGGCCATTTGTGGAGTTGAACGCCAGTTTTTGTGCCAGTTTGGGCGTTCAACTCTGGTTTTGGATCCTTTTCTGGCGCTAGACGCCAGATTTGGGTAGAAAGCAGGCGTTGAACGCCAGTTTACGTCGTCAATTCTTGGCCAAAGTATGGACTATTATATATTTCTGGAAAGCCCTGGATGTCTACTTTCCAACGCAATTGGAAACAACACCAAGTTAATACTAACACAATTTCCAAAAAGCTTCTCTCAAAGCAGAGTCAACCAGAGCCCCCACAGTCAAACTCTAAGTTTGGTGTTGGGAGGCAACCCAATGTTTATCTAACTTTTATTTTTATTGTTTTTCATGTTTTCTTAGGTTCATGATCATGTGGAGTCACAAAATAAAAATAAAATCCAAAAATGGAATCAAAAACAGCAGAAGAAAAATCACACCCTGGAGGAGCATCTGTCTGGCGTTCAAACGCCAGAACAGAGCATAGTTCTGGCGCTGAACGCCCAGAATGGGAGCATCCTGGCGCTGAACGCCCAGAACAGGCATGGTTCTGGCGTTGAACGCCAGAAATGGCAGCAAAGGGGCGTTGAACGCCCAAAAAGGGCACCAACCTGGCGCTGAACGCCCAGAGTTGTGTGCAAGGGCATTTTACATGCCTAAATTGGTGCAGGGATGTAAATGCCTTGACACCTCAGGATCTGTGGACCCCACAGAATCATCTCAGGATCTGTGAACCCCACAGGATCCCCACCTACCTCATCATCTCTCTTTCCATTCATGATCATCCCTTCTTTTTTTCCATTTACCACTCACATCCATACACCCACTACCTTCAAAAATTCAACATCTCTCTCCCACCCAATCCCACCCATATGGCCGAATACACACTCCCATCCATCTCCTCCATATCTTCTTCTTATTCTTCTATTCTTTCTTCTTTTGCTCGAGGGCGAGCAACATTCTAAGTTTGGTGTGGTAAAAGCAAAGCTTTTTTGTTTTTTTCCATAACCATTGATGGCACCTAAGGCCAGAGAAACCTCTAGAAAGAGGAAAGGGAAGACAAAAGCTTCCATCAAGGGTCTATAGCTCAGTGGTAGAACATTTGACTGCAATTCAAGAGATCCCTGAGATACCTCAGGGGATACATTTTCTTCCACACAATTATTGGAAGCAACTAAGGGTGGAACATCAAGAGCACTCCATCATCCTTCATGAAATCAGAGAAGATCTAAAAGCAATGAAGGAGGAGCAGCAAAGACAAGGAAGAGACATAGAAGAGCTCAAGGACATCACTAAGGTGGACTCATTCCTTGTTCTTACTTTCTCTGTTTTTCGTTTTCTATGTTATGTGCTTATCTAGGTTTGTGTCTTCATTACATGATCATTAGTAGTTAGTAACTTTGTCTTAAAGTTATGAATGTCCTATGAATCCATCACCTCTCTTAAATGAAAAATGTTTTAATTCAAAAGAACAAGAAGTACATGAGTTTCGAATTTATCCTTGAACTTAGTTTAATTATATTGATGTGGTGACAATGCTTCTTGTTTTCTGAATGTATGCTTGAACAGTGCATATATCTTTTGAAGTTGTTGTTTAAGAATGTTAAATATGTTGGCTCTTGAAAGAATGATGACTAGGAGACATGTTATTTGATAATCTGAAAAATCATAAAAATAATTCTTGAAGCAAGAAAAAGCAGCAAAGAACAAAGCTTGTAGAAAAAAAAAATAGGCGAAAAAAAATAGAAAGAAAAAGAAAAAGCAAGCAGAAAAAGCCAAAAGCTCTTAAAACCAAGAGGCAAGAGCAAAAAGCCAATAACCCTTAAAACCAAAAGGCAAGGGCAATAAAAAGGATCCCAAGGCTTTGAGCATCAGTGGATAGGAGGGCCTAAAGGAATAAAATCCCGGTCTAAGCGGCTAAACCAAGCTGTCCCTAACCATGTGCTTGTGGCGTGTAGGTGTCAAGTGAAAACTTGAGACTGAGCGGTTAAAGTCAAGGTCCAAAGCAAAAGAAGAGTGTGCTTAAGAACCTTGGACACCTCTAATTGGGGACTTTAGCAAAGCTGAGTCACAATCTGAAAAGGTTCACCCAATTATGTGTCTGTGGCATTTATGTATCCGGTGGTAATACTGGAAAACAAAGTGCTTAGGGCCACGGCCAAGACTCATAAAGAAGCTGTGTTCAAGAATCATCATACTGAACTAGGAGAGTCAATAACACTATTCGAAATCTGAAGTTCCTATAGATGCCAATCATTCTGAACCTCAATGGATAAAGTGAGATGCCAAAACTATTCAAGAGGCAAAAAGCTATAAGTCCCGCTCATATGATTGGAGCTATGTTTCATTGATAGTTTGGAATTTATAGTATATTCTCTTCTTTTTATCCTATTTGATTTTCAGTTGCTTGGGGACAAGCAACAATTTAAGTTTGGTGTTGTGATGAGCGGATAATTTATACGCTTTTTGGCATTGTTTTTAGTATGTTTTTAGTAGGATCTAATCACTTTTAGGGATGTTTTCATTAGTTTTTATATTAAATTCACATTTCTGGACTTTACTATGAGTTTGTGTGTTTTTCTGTGATTTCAGGTATTTTCTGGCTGAAATTGAGGGACTTGAGCAGAAATCAGATTCAGAGGTTGAAAAAGGACTGCTGATGCTGTTGGATTCTGACCTCCCTGCACTCAAAGTGGATTTTCTGGAGCTACAGAACTCGAAATGGCGCGCTTTCAATTGCGTTGGAAAGTAGACTTCCAGGGCTTTCCAGAAATGTATAATAGTCCATACTTTGGCCAAGAATAGACGAGATAAACTGGCGTTCAACGCCAGCTTTCTACCCAAATCTGGCGTCCAGCGCCAGAAAAGGATCCAAAACCAGAGTTGAACGCCCAAACTGGCACAGAAACTGGCGTTCAACTCCACAAATGGCCTCTGCACGTGCAACACTCAGGCTCAGCCCAAACACACACCAAGTGGGCCCAGGAAGTGGATTTATGCATCAATTACTTACTCATGTAAACCCTAGTGACTAGTTTATTATAAATAGGACCTTTTACTAGTCTTTTTGACCATCTTTTGATCATCTTAGGATCTTAGGATCATCTTTGAACGCATTGTTCTTAGATCAAGGGGCTGGCCATCTCGGCCATGCCTGGACCTTCACTTATGTATTTTCATACGGTAGAGTTTCTACACTCCATAGATTAAGGTGTGGAGCTCTGCTGTTCCTCAAAGATTAATGCAAAGTACTACTGTTTTCTATTCAATTCTTCTTATTTCTCTTCTAAGATATCCATTCGCACCCAAGAAGGTGATGATTATGTGTGACGCTCATCATCCTTCTCCCTTATGAACGCGTGCCTGACAAACACTTCTGTTCTACATGAAATAAGCTAGAATGAGTATCTCTTAGATCTCCTAACCAGAATCTTCGTGGCGTAAGCTAGAATGATGGCGGCATTCAAGAGAATCCGGAAGGTCTAAACCTTGTCTGTGGTATTCTGAGTAGGATTCAATGATTGAATGACTGTGACGAGCTTCAAACTCGCGAGTGCTGGGCGCCAGGTTGGTGTGCAAGGGCATTTTACATGCCTAAATTGGTGTAGGGATGTAAATGCCTTGACACCTCAGGATCTGTGGACCCCACAGGATCCCCACCTACCTCCACTCACTTCTTCTCACCACTCTCTTTCACACAACCCCATAAACACTCTTCCCTAGAAACCCCTCACCAATCACCTCAAGCTCTCTTCCCCACTAAACCTTCACCACTCACATCCACCCATAAACACTCCTCCCCATAAACCTACCTCATAAACTCCACCTACCTTCAAAAATTCAAAACCAATTTCCCACCCAAACCCACCCATATGGCCGAACCTTAACCCCCCTCCCTTTCCTATATAAAGCCCTCCATTCTTCTTCAAATTCACACAGCACACCCCTCTACACTCTTCTTGGCCGAAACCACATCTCCCTCTCCCTCTCCATATTTCTTCTTCTTCTTCTTCTATTATTTTGTTTATTGCTCGAGGGCGAGCAATATTCTAAGTTTGGTGTGGTAAAAGCATAGCTTTTTTGTTTTTCCATTACCATTGATGGCACCTAAGACCGGAGAATCCTCTAGAAAGGGGAAAGGGAAGACAAAAGCTTCCACATCCGAGTCATGGGAGATGGAAAGGTTCATCTCCAAAGCCCATCAAGACCACTTCTATGATGTTGTGGCCAAGAAGAAGGTGATCCCCGAGGTCCCTTTCAAACTCAAAAGAAATGAGTATCCGGAGATCCGACATGAAATACAAAGAAGAGGTTGGGAAGTTCTAACAAATCCCATCCAACAAGTCGGCATCCTAATGGTTCAAGAGTTCTATGCTAATGCATGGATCACCAAGAACCATGATCAAAGTAAGAACCTGGATCCAAAGAACTATATTACAATGGTTGGGGGGAAATACTTAGATTTTAGTCCGAAAAATGTGAGGTTGGCGTTCAACTTGCCAAACATGGAAGAGAACGCACGCCCCTACCCAAGGAGAGTCAACTTTGATCAAAGGTTGGACCAAGTCCTTATGGACATATGTGTAGAAGGAGCTCAATGGAAGATTGACTCCAAAGGCAAGCCGGTTCAACTAAGAAGATTGGACCTCAAGCCTATAGCTAGAGGATGGTTGGAGTTTATTCAATGCTCAATCATTCCCACTAGCAACCGGTCTGAAGTTACTATAGACCGGGCCATCATGATCCATAGCATCATGATTGGAGAAGAGGTAGAAGTTCATGAGATTATACCTCAAGAACTCTACAAGGTGGCTGACAAGACCTCCACCATGGCAAGGTTAGCCTTTCCTCACCTCATTTGCCACCTATGCAATTCGGCTGGGATTGACATAGAGGGAGATATCCTCATTAAAGAGGAAAAGCCCATCACTAAGAAAAAGATGGAGCAAGCAAGAGAGCCCACTCATGGAGCTCAAGAGGCGTATGAAGCTCATCACCATGAGATTCCGGAAATGCCTCAAATGCACTTTCCTCCATAAAACTATTGGGAGCAAATCAACACCTCCCTAGGAGAATTGAGTTCCAATATGGGACAACTAAGGGTGGAACATCAAGAGCACTCCATCATGCTCCATGAAATAAGAGAAGATCAAAAAGCAATGAGGGAGGAGTAACAAAGACAAGGAAGAGACATAGAAGAGCTCAAGGACATCATTGGTTCCTCAAGAAGGAAACGCCACCATCACTAAGGTGGATTCATTCCTTGTTCTTATTTCTTCTATTTTTTGTTTTCTATGTTATGTGCTTATCTGTGTTTGTGTCTTCATTACATGATCATTAGTAGTTAGTAACTATGTCTTAAAGTTATGAATGTCCTATGAATCCATCACCTCTCTTAAATGAAAAATGTTTTAATTCAAAAGAACAAGAAATACATGAGTTTCGAATTTATCCTTGAACTTAGCTTAATTACATTGATGTGGTGACAATGCTTCTTGTTTTCTGAATGTATGCTTGAACAGTGCATAAGTCTTTTGAAGTTGTTGTTTAAGAATGTTAAATATGTTGGCTCTTGAAAGAATGATGACTAGGAGACATGTTATTTGATAATCTGAAAAATCATAAAAATGATTCTTGAAGCAAGAAAAAGCAGCAAAGAACAAAGCTTGCAGAAAAAAAAATAGGCGAAAAAAATAGAAAAAAATAGAAAGAAAAAGAAAAAGCAAGCAGAAAAAGCCAATAACCCTTAAAACCAAAAGGCAAGGGCAAATAAAAAGGATCCCAAGACTTTGAGCATCAGTGGATAGGAGGGCCTAAAGGAATAAAATCCTGGTCTAAGCGGCTAAACCAAGCTGTCCCTAACCATGTGCTTGTGGCGTGTAGGTGTCAAGTGAAAACTTGAGACTGAGCGGTTAAAGTCAAGGTCCAAAGCAAAAACAAAGAGTGTGCTTAAGAACCCTGGACACCTCTAATTGGGGACTTTAGCAAAGCTGAGTCACAATCTGAAAAGGTTCACCCAATTATGTGTCTGTGGCATTTATGTATCCGGTGGTAATACTGGAAAACAAAGTGCTTAGGGCCACAGCCAAGACTCATAAAGAAGCTGTGTTCAAGAATCATCATACTGAACTAGGAGAGTCAATAACACTACTCGAAATCTGAAGTTCCTATAGATGCCAATCATTCTGAACCTCAATGGATAAAGTGAGATGCCAAAACTATTCAAGAGGCAAAAAGCTATAAGTCCCGCTCATATGATTGAAGCTATGTTTCATTGATAGTTTGGAATTTATAGTATATTCTCTTCTTTTATCCTATTTGATTTTCAGTTGCTTGGGGACAAGCAACAATTTAAGTTTGGTGTTGTGATGAGCGGATAATTTATACGCTTTTTGGCATTGTTTTTAGTATGTTTTTAGTAGGATCTAATCACTTTTAGGGATGTTTTCATTAGTTTTTATGTTAAATTCACATTTCTAGACTTTACTATGAGTTTGTGTGTTTTTCTGTGATTTCAGGTATTTTCTGGCTGAAATTGAGGGACTTGAGCAGAAATCAGATTCAGAGGTTGAAAAAGGACTGCTGATGCTGTTGGATTCTGACCTCCCTGCACTCAAAGTGGATTTTCTGGAGCTACAGAACTCGAAATGGCGCGCTTCTAATTGCGTTGGAAAGTAGACATCCAGGGCTTTCCAGAAATGTATAATAGTCCATACTTTGGCCAAGAATAGACGATGTAAACTGGCGTTCAACGCCAGCTTTCTACCCAAATCTGGCGTCCAGCGCCAGAAAAGGATCCAAAACCAGAGTTGAACGCCTAAACTGGCACAGAAACTGGCGTTCAACTCCACAAATGGCCTCTGCACGTGCAACACTCAGGCTCAGTCTAAACACACACCAAGTGGGCCCAGGAAGTGGATTTATGCATCAATTACTTACTCATGTAAACCCTAGTGACTAGTTTATTATAAATAGGACCTTTTACTAGTCTTTTTGACCATCTTTTGATCATCTTAGGATCTTAGGATCATCTTTGAACGCATTGTTCTTAGATCAAGGGGGCTGGCCATCTCGGCCATGCCTGGACCTTCACTTATGTATTTTCATACGGTAGAGTTTCTACACTCCATAGATTAAGGTGTGGAGCTCTGCTGTTCCTCAAAGATTAATGCAAAGTACTACTGTTTTCTATTCAATTCTTCTTATTTCTCTTCTAAGATATCTATTCGCACCCAAGAACGTGATGAAGGTGATGATTATGTGTGACGCTCATCATCCTTCTCCCTTATGAACGCGTGCCTGACAAACACTTCTGTTCTACATGAAATAAGCTAGAATGAGTATCTCTTAGATCTCCTAACCAGAATCTTCGTGGCGTAAGCTAGAATGATGGCGGCATTCAAGAGAATCCGGAAGGTCTAAACCTTGTCTGTGGTATTCTGAGTAGGATTCAATGATTGAATGACTGTGACGAGCTTCAAACTCGCGAGTGCTGGGCGCCAGGTTGGTGTGCAAGGGCATTTTACATGCCTAATTGGTGAGGATGTAAATGCTTGCACCTCAGGATCTGTGGACCCACAGATCCCACACCTCCACCACT